>NC_059186.1:390000-677501 GCF_020631705.1 Daphnia magna | reverse complement strand
TCATTGAATTTTCCTTTTTAGCGGTTAATGTCACTTTTATTAGATCGCTCTGTGAATTCATGGCCTTGCCTCCCGAAGCACTGAAACGCAGAACGTACAATGTAGCAGCAATGAGTTTCACACCTGAAGAAATTGTTCGAAGCGTGCAGAGGTAAGCTATTGTGCTCAGGTCACTAATATGCTATCTCAAATAAGCCAAAATTTGGATTCTATGATAGGCACGTACCAGATCTTAAAGTAACATATGCACCGGATTCGCGCCAACAAATCGGTAAGAATGATTTTTCAAATTGTTAGTCAGAGTTCGTCTTAAAGTTTCAGTTTCATTTCGTCCTTAACAAAATTAGCGGATTCGTGGCCGCAGGTGTTTGATGATTCGGAAGCTCGAGCTGAATGGAATTGGAAGCCTCAATATGATATCGATGGAATGGTTGATATCATGGTAGACGCACTGCGGCCCAAGTACCAAATCTGAATTACAAAACGGGTAATGAAAGAGCCTTACACAGTTGCTAGCGGCACCTCGAAAAAAAAAAAAAGTTGAACATTTTCAACTTGTAATAAAATGCCAAAGTAGCTCTCATTAGAGAATGATCAAACTGAAACCATTAGACTACATTTTCATTTCTAAATCTTGTATATGTAAATGACATTTCTTTCGGTGTCTGATATCAGTTGCAATCTGACTTACACAGAGGGATTACAAGTCTATTCGTAAACGTATGTCCACTCATGCCCTTCGAGCAATCGTCTAGGATTAATGCTAGGAAAAGATTCCTCCGTTATTCCTTCTAGTTAATGATACTCATGATTCTATAATACACGAGTTAATATTTGTCGTTCGTGTCAGCTACGAAATAAAAAAATTGCAATAAAAGAAAAAGAAAAAACAATTGAAGATGTAGTAACGAAGAAGTTTGAATTAGACTAACGCAGCGTATAGTTAACCACCTTCCCAAGCTGTGTCATAGTAAAAAAATTAGATAAGCTTAAAAATGATGATTTTATCGGTAGCGATATCGTTAAATCCACTGTGAGACGAGTCAAATTGTCTACAAACTGCCAGAGTCTTCAGTGTCTTTCAACAGTGTCGACTCGTCTAGGCGTCTGTGGCAGCAAATAATAGCGCTGAGAGCCCATTTATGTACTGCTAAAGTAAGTTCCAAAAAGTTATAAATTTTACCAGCTGTAATAATAAATCGATTTAAGATTTAAAAATCAATTCAAATGGTTGTGTACATTAGTTTGAACTTTCGCAAAAGACGTCTGGAAATCGATTTATTTCATTTTATTTTTTTTTCCTTTTTTGCAATGTGTCAATCAAAATGGTGTGGCGTAGAAAGCATGTTCTGTAACAACCTTTATCTAGATCTAAATGCCTTTAAGCCTGATAGTATTACGATTGTTTATCTACGCCGACTGACCAGCCAAAACAATATATAGACATGAGTGACACGTCAAGCAATGCTGACGGAGATGAGAAAGGCAGCCAACCGCCTCTGTCGCACACAATCTCCATCATCGCCGTAGACACCAAACAATCGACAGATAAGAGCCATAAACAACGATCAGAAAGTAGGTAGTGATTCAGAGGTAAAAAAAACAAAAACCCGTTTCACAATTATGTTACTAACCTTCACTAACCTTTGTGTCGGACTGGTGTAATTATCGACAGACCAACATCAGCGAGCAACATCCTCATGGAAATGAACGTGGAGACAATGAAGGAGCCGAACGTCCAGACGGTTTGTAAACGCAATGACGTTTCCATCTCCATCCTTTTTGAAGGATAAATGGAAATCTATGTGCGCAATATTTAAAAACATTTCTTGATATTTGCACAGGTTTCTTCGGATCGCGGCATGTTTTCGCTTTGATGGGATTTCTCGGCTTGGCTGCTGTTTACATGATGCGAATCAATTTGTCAGTGGCTATCGTTGACATGGTTAGAACTCCAAACACTACGACGTTCTTCGGCAGGAGCGGTAGCGGAGGCTCCAGCGGAAATGGCAGCGAACAGTGCGAAAATGATGAATCCGGTGACAGTGAAGTAGGTATTCTATTGCAAAAATTATTTGAAATAGTTAATGTGTTAGTCAATTAGAAATTTGCTTCACTTCCCTTTCAATTAATGCATACTTCCTATGTAGAACAACGGCGAGTTTGATTGGGACGGTGAAACACAAGGCCTGATTTTGGGTGCGTTCTTCTGGGGTTACATGGTGACGCAGATCCCAGGTGGCATTTTAGCCGGAAGTACGGAGGCAAATACGTGTTGGGCATTGGCATCCTTCTCACCGATTTCTTTTCCATGCTGACTCCATTGGCTGCACGACATGGCGGCTCTGGAGCAGTTATAGCAATGCGTGTACTCACTGGCCTAGCTGAGGTATGATACCTAAGATGATTTACCTTTATCATTTCACAAGAAATTTTAAATCCGGGTTGACTGATTGGTTGATTAATTCATTTCAGGGAGTGACGTTTCCATCGGCTAATAGTATGATTTCAAAATGGGTCCCTACATTTGAACGGACGACTATAGGCGCCTTTGTCTTGGCAGGTTCTCATCTTGCGTGTGACACTCCCTCGCTCCGCAATGTGTCTAATGTCTCAATTGTTTTCGTTTAAGGTACTCAATTCGGGACGGTGATCATCATGCCATTGTCTGGGTTCCTGTGTAATCTCGAATTCGATAACGGCTGGCCGTTGGCATTTTATGTCCCTGGCGTAATCGGAATTCTCTGGTTTATTGGCTGGGTTTTCTTGGTCTATGATAGTCCGTCGGTGCATCCTAGAATTTCGGAGAAAGAGAAACGTTACATTCTCGCCTCCACTGGGGTATTGAAGCCAATTTCGGTGGGCAAATGTTTCTCTTTTTATCACTTACACACGACGTAAACTTTTTCGTAAACTCGAAAGAGTCCGATCTAAATTTGATTCCTATTCCATTTTAGTTTTCCAGAAACTCCGTGGTCAACAATCATGACTTCCATTCACCTGTGGGCTATTCTAGTTGCCCATTTGGGCCATAGCTGGGGTCTTTCCATGCTACTTACAGAACTGCCGACGTACATGAAGACCGTCCTGCACTTTGACTTGAAAGCGGTAAGCTGATTTTGAACTTGACATAAAAAATAAGAGTAATAATTCATCTTCACGTCTTCTCCAAACTGGATGTGTTCAAAATTATTACCTAGAACGGATTGCTTTCAGCCCTTCCGTATTTAGCAATGTGGCTGTTTTCCATCGCCTTTAGTGTCACTGCTGACGCAATGAGAAAAAATCAAATTTTAAATACGACCAATACGAGGAAGTTGTTCACTACCATAGGTAAATATAATTGCTATTCAACGGTGAGCTTCCGGCCTTCTAAATTGACACCTGCAGTATCTAAAATATTTGCAATTAGATTTATTACGTAGATTTGGTTTTTCACTCACGTATATTCAGGGCTCCTGATACCAGGTTTAGGACTCATTGGCGCGAGTTACACAGGCTGTGACCGAGTTGCCACTCTTACTTTGGTAAACAAATGCAAAGAACAATGCATTTTTGCACAGTAATTAAGAGTGTTGAATTTCCTTTCAGCTCACCCTGTCATGTGGTTTTAATGGGGCAATTTATTCAGGATTTTTAGTAAGTTTTCCTTTTGCATTTGAATTACTTTTCTTTTTAGTTTGAAGCAATTATACGTTGAATTTGTATCTATAGGCCAATCATATCGACATTGCTTCGAATTACGCCGGTACTATGATGGGCGTTACAAACTGTGTCGCCAGCATTTGCGGATTTCTGGCACCGTATGTTGTCAATCTGATAGTAACGGAATCGGTACAGCCATTATTCAATTTAAATTGAATTTTTATTTGAAAATTATTTTCTTTACTTTAATGTGTTTTCACATCTTCGACAACCAAGGGCTCCATCGATCAATGGCAAACGGTTTTCTTCCTTTCAGCAGGCATCTACGCTTTGACGAATTTGTTTTACGTCATTTTTGGTACTGGTGTAGAGCAGCCGTGGAACAAACTCAAAGACACCCATCCACTGGAACAAAAGAGAAACGATTCGATTGACTCCCTCACCAGCTCGGAAAAATCTGGCAAATCGGATTAATGCAAAAGGATGATTAATTAGATTTTTTCGACATTTCTATCTTTTTCTAATACAAGAAAAATGAAAATACAGAAAAATTTGTGACACACATTTGAAATTTTAATCATGTTTTATGATATATTCTATGTATGCTGATATTCTACCCCCCTCCCAAAGACAACAGCATATCAAGCCAACCCCTTTTCCCTTACAATTTGAAAGCCATACCATTATTGTACAATGTAGAGGCTGATATTATCAATCCCAATGTCCACAACAAAGTGAGAAAAAACTTGGACAAATAAAACAGAAGCATTTAAAACTATTTTAGATTTATCAAATTTGGTAATAAATTTACTTGTCATTCAGATTATTGTATTTTCTTTCCAAATCACTTTAGCAAGTGATGACTTGCTATTACAGATTTGCCTGTTCGACAATTCCCTGCTACATCATAGTAGAATGCTTCTCCTTACACATTCTAATGATTCTTTTTATGAATGATCAAAGTTAAATTTTAAAATTAAACAGTAATTGCCATTCACTAATTTTGAATGCATAGTCTCTTTACTAACAACAGGAAATATTTTCCAACCTACTTGAAGAAAAACAAATGTAATACCTGTATAAGTTGAACGATTACAGAAGATTCTTTCTTTCAAAATTATGCTTGCCATTTCCTCAAGTACAGAAGGCTTCTGTATATAAACTAAGAGTCTGGCTTTGCTGTTTTTGCGTACTTCAACACCTATGAAAAATGTATTTAAGTTTTTTAAATTTATTAAACATGACAAAACATATGACATACAACCTTTTGTCTTACAAAGTTATTCACATTCGCTACAACAAAGAGTAATAGGCTTGACGATTGACTTGGAACCATCCAACAGGATAACCACTAATCTACATTTTTCATAAACGAAATAATTAACGAATATTAAAAAATAATAAAAACTGTAATGAAAATGAAACAAAAAAAAACAATAGCAGACGAATATATTTTTGCATCTCACAACAGCAGAGGATAGTACATTGGCCTCCTGGCGGCCGAAAATGAAACTTCCCAAACATTATCGTAATTTCCCGACCGCTTTTCCTCTATTAGGAGGACCGAAGATCCCGACATCCCGATACCATGCCGTGGTGCGCGCCGACCGAAGACATCAAGCGGGAAAAAGCGCGAATGACGCCGGTCTTACGGGAAGTATTAGCCGTACTTTTTAAGTGACCTGAATTGCATTGTGCAATTTAAAAAAAACTCTTTTTTTCCCCCAGGTATGGGCCTAGGCCGCAGAATCATTACTGCGGCAATGGGGCTAGTCTCAAGACGAACCTGTGCGCTTCAGGTGAGACTGGCTGCAGCATGCCCAACCCAGGCTTTGCTTGGTCTGCAATGCGTCCTTGAGTGTAAATTGCCCAAATGGTGGCCTGCTTGCTCAGGCAGGCCATCCCACCCCCTATTGACGGGGAAGCGAGTGGCGGGAGAGCCGAGCCAAGGCGGAATATGAGCCAATTTCAATTAAAGTCGCCGGATGGTGTACAGACTGCACGGGCAAGGGCTTATTGGGCTTCTCAGGGATGAACAGTCGCGTGTGGCCTCAGCACCATGCGGAATGCATTACCTACAATCGTCTATCTGAGTTATAATTGTAGCAAAGTTTAATTGCTGAACTATCTAACCAATAGCTAGGCAGACCTCTCCTACTCCCCATATTAAAACTCACATTCCAAACTATCTATTCACAAGCTAATAAGAAAATGTCTTTTAAGGATTTGATTAAAGGTCTACCAGCCGTTCGGCCATCTCTCCTAGTTTCGATTGATCTCACTCGGCTACGACAGATAACACCGAGAGATGAGCTAAATGAGTTGGAGGCTAAGAGAAGCGGGTTCAGCAGGCATTATTGGTTGCTGCTAACCAAAAACCATCTAAGGATAATAACCTGGCTAAGACTAAATATCATGTTTGTTTTCAGACACCTGCCATGCGTAAAGTAGTAGCGGCCAGGGCAAAGATTGCGAGTCCTTAACGCGTTATGTTGGGGGAACGGTTCTAAAACCAGCCATCGTACGACAAGTAGAACCCACTGATAAGCCAAACCCCTTGGCAGACCGCCTGGTCAGACCACCTTTGCCTGTGTTCCTGAAACCAAAACCTGGGGCGTTGCGACAGTTACCATCTCGAGAATGGCCTAACGACATGACGACTAAGCGTAAGCGAGAAGAAGATGCCCCGGCAACTCTTGCTGTAAAGCAACGTTTCAAGGGATCGAACTCCAAAGAAGTCATTTGGCTGCCCCAGGTACTGTCATTAGAAGAGATAAACGTGTTGGAGGCTAAGAGGAAGCGATGGTAGCGGAGACAGACCACGAGACCGATTACAATTAATGATTCCCAAAATTGTGTGCTTGTCTGTATGAGTGTATGTGATCAAATGTGTATACCTTTGATATAAATAACCTAGTCAAAATTACTGCTTGTGTGCATCTGTGTGTGTCTGTGTGTGTATGTGTGTGTGTAATGTTTTGGTTATAGTCTAAAAAATGCACTACTTTAAACCTCTTACAAAAATTGTCTTGGGTTAAATTTTCTTGGACTGCTTGCTGTTTATTCCATGATGTGAATGAGTCGGGGGCTTTGTTGACACAATAAAAACAAATTCTTTGAAACACGCAGGTATTGGAGATCCCAACAGAAATTACGAATATAATTACCAATTCGTCTTTGAATAACCCAAATTAGTAGATGCCTGTATTCCCAAAATTGTGTGCATGTCTGTGTGCATGTTTATGTGAATGTGTGTGTGAAAATGTGTTCATCACCTTTGGTAATAACCTAGTCAAAATTACTTGTTGTGCCTTTTGCAAGTTGCTGTGTGTATATGTGTGTGTGTGAATATGAATAAATGTGAAACTTTATTGATCGTTAAGACAAGCATAAAACCATCTCCCTAAAATATGATGTAGGCTACTGAGATAAACCTTTAACACACATACAATATATATTTCATTGTTGTTTTCCAAAGACCAAGAGCTTTTAATCTTGATTGGTAGGCGTGTCGTTATCACATGTATAGTCGGACCGAAGGATTGACTTCTATTACAACCCGCAATCGATAAAATAGCCAAGCAATGTTATTCAGTTTAATCATATTTTTAAAATACGGTCAGTTTACTTTGGCTAGCCAGTCCGTTTGTTACAGCCTTTTCTGCTTCTCGGGTTTGAATTCCTTGCAAAGTCTATGTACAGTTTGATATGACGGCCAATGATGAAAGCGTTTCTTCGAGTAGTGCCTCAGAAAAGAGTTTTCAGACCGACAGCGACGACGAGGCCAACCAGGCTGAAATACCTTCGAGTTCCGTGACTGTTGTTCGATTGAAACAGGGACATGGCGGAGACGATTCGCTTCCGCCGCCTTGGTGGAAAAAGCGAAGAGAACGAATTTTCCGTAAGAAAACGTTATACATGCGGTTCCCAATACTGAAATGGCTTCCCAAATACTCTGCACAAGACTTCGTAGCTGATCTTGTGGCCGGAATAACTGTTGGAGTAACAGTAATTCCACAAGGATTAGCTTACGCAACCGTGGCCGGACTTCCTCCTGAGGTATTAGCTCATCAAATGCAGTTGCTAATCAAAGCTAAAAATTTGAATTTGTTATTAGTATGGACTTTACGCTTCGTATGTGGGATGCTTTGTTTATCTCCTCTTCGGCAGTACGCCTGTTGTCACTATTGGGCCAACGGCGCTTATGTCACTTGTTACCTACGATTCCGGAGCTGCACTGTTGGGACCTGAAGCAGCTATTCTTCTAGCTTTTCTTACCGGTTGCATTGTTCTTCTCTTCGGCCTCCTCAATTTCGGCAAGGGCTCATACTCTTAACCGATAGTTCTGTTAATAATGGAAGGCTGTTTACGATTTGTAGGTTTCTTGATTGACTTTATCGCAGATCCAGTCGTGGCCGGCTTCACGAGCGCCGCCGCCTTCACGATAGCGACAACACAAATTGAAGCTCTTCTCGGCCTCAAATTTGATGAGGAAGGGTTCCTCAATACGTGGATCGCGGTGTTTGAACACATAGAAGAAACCAAAAAATGGGATGCTGTTTTGGGTCTTTCATCCATTGCTATTTTGCTTCTGTTGCGGGTAGAACATAAATATTTTTACTACTGCTTTTAAGACCAACTGGGAACTGTTTCGTCTCTGTTGTGGACGATACTTTCCGCACCTAATTCACAGCTTTAATGCAGATTCTTGATCAAGTCAAATTGGGTAAAGAAGGAGAGGAAAGCGATGGCAAAACTGGGTCAATTCGACATGTTGGCTGATTTCGGTCTCTCGTAACGCCATCGTCATCATCGCCGCTTCTATTTTGGCCTACGCTTTGACTGAACCTGGCCAAAAAAATTTTCCTTTCACTCTAACTGGTAATTCACGCACATCCCAATATATTTTTAGTTAAATGAAGTCCCTGCAAAAACAGAAAACTAAATCCATTTCGTCATTCCAGAAAAACGTTTTTAATTTTGTTAAAAGGGTGACGGCTTTTTAGTCCACATCCCAAACATTCCCATAAAATATCTAATGGTTATATGTAGGTGATATTCCTAGCGGATTCCCTCCTTTCAGAGCACCACCGTTTTCTTTCGAGGCAGATGGAAAGACATACTCTTTTCTGGACATTTGCAAAAATCTAGGTTCTTCGCTCTACATTTCTCCACTGGTCGCCGTTATTGAATCGATTGCGATTGCCAAATCCTTGTGTAAGATAAATCAAATCAGCCGCCGCCATACGGAAATGATTCGAATTATTTTATTTTCAATCCTGTCTGGATTTCATGGATGGATGTGCAAATGTATAGCCAAAGGGAGTCGCATTGATGTCAGTCAAGAGATGATTGCCATCGGGACGAGCAACATTTTAGGTTCGTTTGCCTCATCGTATCCAGTGACAGGCGCATTTTCACGCACTGTCGTCAATGCCTCCAGTGGCGTCCGGACTCCTTTTGGCGGACTCTACACTGGTACTGAAACCTTACTTCGTAATTCACGATTTTTATTTTTTAAATCTTTTGGTTTTATTCAGGTGCTCTTGTTCTTCTGGCCATTACGGTTTTGACGCCATACTTCTTCTACATTCCAAAAAGCTGTTTGGCAGCTGTCATTATATCCGCTGTTATCTTCATGGTGGAAGTCAGCTTAGTCAAGATGGTTTGGAAATCAAAGAGTTAATAAATCAATTCATTTTATTGCTATTACACGACACGCACGTTGGGCTAATTTCTGCTTCAACTGCTTGAACGCAGGAATTGATTTAGTGCCTTTTGGAGTTACGTTCGTCTTGTGCGTTTTTGTCGGTCTGTCGCAAGGCATTTTGATTGGCGCGGCCATTAATCTTGGCATGCTCTTATACAGCACGGCCCGCCCACGGATTAAAATCCATAAAGTCAAGGTAAATAGAATAAATGAAGTGAAATACTCACCCAAAAAAATTTACAGTGGGGGGGATGAAGAATTCATTTGTTTTCTTATCTGTCTGTAAATATTTGGCTTTTCAAAAAAGAACCCAACGACCGAATATCTTCTTATCGTGCCTGATCGCAGTTTAGTGTTCACCGCCATGGAATATTTCATGTCGAGCGTGCGAAAAGCTTCCGCGCTGTATCCTGGTATTATCGTCGTAATCGACATGAGCCACGTCTCTGCAGCCGATTTTACAACGGCTTATGTAAAATAATCCATCCAAATCATATAACTGTACAATGCATAATCGAACCCAAATGTCGTTTGCACAGGGCTTTGACAACATGATCAAGAGGCTGCAGAAACACGGACATAAACTTATTTTGACTCGAATCAAACCAGAAGTTTTCCTCATTTTGTCGCGGATGGGGTGTGATTTCCATATTCACAAGGAAGGAGAAGATATGGAAATCTTGCTCAAGGGAATTTCTAATCAAGATGGATGTATGTCCGTGAACCCATTGCCAAATGATGACCCTCCTGTGGCAGAGCAGACGTCGTTGCAATCAATTTCTTCGAGCGTCGAAAGAAAGAGCCAGACGGACCAAGTGACGCCTATTGCTAGAGTGGATATTAACGACGGAACGCCGTGAATTGCTCTCTAATATTTTTCGTCTTCGTCTGTCATCCGAGCCGAGCTTATCAATATTCAATTAGCATAACAAACGGGTGTGGAAATTGTGTAGAGACTGCACACGCAGTGTGAATTAGCTTATCTTGTGAGTAAATATGAAAGCGGAAAATCCACCTTTAACCTTATCTTGAAGTGGAGCACATAATGTGGAATAACAATGACGATAGCACCACATAGTAACTAGGCTACGTACATCAACCTGGACAGAATGACGTCTCTCTTGTTTTCGATAACTTCCTTGTCTTTCAAAGTTATCCCATTTGTTTTCGGTTTTCGTGTTTCCTATCTTATATATGTTCAAATTCCTCGTGACAGAAAGCATAGAACGAATAAATAAGTAAGCTAACACTATACCAGTTTACGTATTTACTGCAAGATTTTTGACTTGATGTAATATTGCGCAATCACAACAGAAGAAGAACGTCTGGGAAATGTAAAGGAAATGGCCGTAAAAGAATTATTTGCAGTATCTCAAGAAAAGCAAATGTGCCGCAGGTGGCCCTCTTTCATACTTGCCAAAACGCATGCAAAATTTCTTGGTACATTGTCAAACCAAGGTCGTTCCAAAATTTTGACGACCACCCACCATGTCGTGAGTCTAATGCACAGAGAAATGGAAATCTAGATTTTGTGTTCAGGATGAGGTAATGTGGTCCTATTGCACGAGTAATATGAGCCTAAATGGTCGCCTATATAAGACACGTGATGTAAGTTCTAGGGTGTGCTAAGTAAAACACTGTGAAGCTGAACAGGGAGATAAGAGTATGCGTCGATGCGAGCGCGGATGAGTATCTATAAAAGAACGTAGAACTCGGCAGCCTGGGTTGCTTTATACCTCTTGGGAGAAAACGCTTTCTATTTTTACGTTTGCTCTTTTTTACCAGGAATGCGTCGTTTTATTTAAAGAATAGTTACAATTTCGTCTTCCTAGAACGATTTCTCTTTTTTAGAATGCCCAAGGTTCAACGTGCTACCCACTATGAATTGATTTGATCAAGGGAATATGCTGGTTTTGGTTGGTACTTTTTGTTCAGACCCGTTGGAAAATTCGCAGTAATTACATAAGGCATTTGAAACAAAAAAAAAATTAAACGAAAGGCTTTCGTATGTTTGCACAGAACATTCTGTTTCCTGTTTCCATTTATTTTTGGGTACGCATATCTCATCCAAGCCAAAGAACTGGTAGAAACGCCCTTTTCGTCAGAAATCGCAAGACAGTCAAACGTGTACGACTGGCAACTTTGGGCAATCGCTTCGAGTTTATGAGACTGGCTGGTAATATTTCATGAATATTTCATCCATTTCGTAATTCAGCTTAACAAACGTCATTTCTAATTTACAACTTTGGTATTTGAGATCAGAACGAAATTTGAACTTTGTATCGGTTTTGTTGGTGTCGTTGGTGTAAAGCGTGTGCATGTAGACGTTTGTTTTTTTTTGCCCTTTTACCTTCGTGTCCGGAAACTTCTGGTTTGCTTTCGATAAGCAAACGTGGCAACTTAAACTAAGCCACACGTCTACTATTTGTTAACGGCTTTAGAGATTTTAAACAAATTTTATTTCTGTCAATTGTGAACCTTTTGCACAGGAAATGCTTCCATGTAATTCAATAAAATAACGAATTTATGCATCAAAGCGAGGCAATGTTGCCGCATAGTGTCAATCTATAAAATAATTAATAAAGAGTTGCTATAAATGTTGCTGAATTGTACCCTATTAGCGAAACGCACGCGGTCAAGTGATTACGTCAACGAAACATTATTTGACGTGTCGTTATCGCCTTGCCAAAGGGCCATCGGCTGAAATGCGATCAATTTATAGACATAGGGTTTACTAGTGGTAGATAAACGATAACTTAATTCCCCCAGAATTGATCTCTTTTGTTCTGTAGATGTCATTGGTTTTTCCATCGCACTCCTATCGGCAGAAAGAAGTGGGATCAGTCTTCTCTCTTAAAGCTGACCGTCTCAGTGGGCCACGACGCTCTGTCCTGTCATGGAAACGGAACGAAACGCCGACTCGAGTAAAAAAAACAACTCCGGAATATTTCAGAGAATTTGATTTTCTATTCTGATATATTTGGGTTTCGTTTTCTACAGGTAGCGACAGCGATGCGGAAAGTGAAACTCAAGAGCCGCAGACGACCATCACCGTTGTTCGTTTAAAGCCCGGACACGATGGCGGAGATGGATCGCCGGAGCAATCCTGGTGGGCAAAGCGGAAGCAACGCATTTTGCGGAAGAAAACGCTGTACATGCGCGTGCCTATTTTAAAGTGGCTACCCAAATATTCGATTCAAGATTTCGTGGCAGATCTTGTGGCTGGCATCACCGTTGGAGTGACAGTTATTCCGCAAGGATTAGCATACGCAACTGTGGCCGGTTTACCTCCTCAGGTAAATAACGGATAATTGATTTTTTAAAATAAAGGAGATGACACATTGCGCCGCACAGTTTTACTTAATCAATTGTTTTTAGTATGGATTGTACGCTGCTTATATGGGGTGCTTCGTGTACGCTCTGCTGGGCAGCACTCACGCCATTACGATCGGACCAACGGCCCTGATGGCCCTCGTTACCTACGATTCGGGCGCTACGCAAATGGGGCCTGAAGCTGCCATCCTGTTGGCCTTCATCACCGGATGCATTATTCTCCTCTTTGGTCTTCTTAATTTCGGTGATAGCCTTGTGATGTCAGACACGCCAGCTAAATTTGAAATGCGTTTTGTGTGTGTGTGTGTGTGTGGCTATTTCAACGTGATTGACAGGTTTCTTAATCGATTTTATTGCGGCTCCGGTCGTGGCCGGCTTCACGAGCGCGGCAGCCTTTACGATCGCCACGACCCAGATTGAATCTCTTCTTGGACTCAAGTTTGATGACGAAGGTTTCCTCAATACGTGGATCGCCGTATTCGAGAACATCGAAAAAACGAAAAAATGGGATGCCGTCTTGGGTTTTTCTTCCATCGCCGTTTTGCTTTTGCTTCGGGTAAACATTTAAACACTTTGACCGTTTGTTGAAAAGTTTTGAAATTCTATTATTCGTTGATGGTTAATAGATGTTAGATAAAGTTAAATTGGGTGAAGAAGGTAAGACGAATCGATGGCAAAAGTGGTTCAACGCCGGATGTTGGCTCATTTCTGTGTCGCGGAATGCTATCGTCATCATCGTCGGATCCATTGTCGCCTACAGTCTGACCGAGCCCGGAAGTTCTAGCTATCCGTTCACGCTAACCGGTACGCAAAGCTGTTGCCCGTTTCAATTTTGACGATAGAAATACTGAAAATATCTATTGATTCTTCTTTTATTAGGTTCGATCCCAAGTGGATTTCCTCCTTTCAAGCCGCCCGTCTTCTCGTTCACGAACGGCGACAAAACGTACACTTTCGTGGAAATTTGCAAGAATTTGGGATCTGCGCTCTATGTCACTCCGTTGGTTGCAGTTCTCGAATCGATCGCCATCGCTAAATCGTTCGGTATAATTATATACCGCACTCAATTTCTTGTCGGGTCTGTAATAAGGAAACAAATTCTTTAAATTTTCTAATTGACCGTTAGCCAAAGGAAAAAGAGTCGACGCCAGTCAGGAAATGATTGCTATAGGTACCAGCAATATTATGGGATCATTCGCATCATCGTTCCCAGTCACCGGATCGTTTTCCCGCACGTCCGTCAATTCAGCCAGTGGCGTGCGGACACCCTTCGGCGGTCTCTATACCGGTAATGTCTTCGTCTTAATTATTATTTTTTCCCCATTTATTCCAAGAGTATAAAAAATAATGATTTCGATTCATTTAGCGTCCCTCGTTTTGCTGGCTATCACCGTCTTGACGCCGTACTTCTTTTTCATACCGAAGAGTTGCCTGGCGGCCGTCATCATCTGTGCCGTCATTTTCATGGTGGAAGTCCATCTAGTGAAAATGGTCTGGAAATCAAAAAGTAATTAATCACTTGAAATCAATTCCGCCGTTTTCATGGGATAAACTTGATCCGATATATTGGGTGCGCGCAGGGATAGATATTGTTCCGTTCGGAGTGACGTTCGTCTTTTGCCTCTTTGTCGGACTTGAACAAGGCATTCTAATCGGCACGGCTGTTAATTTAGGAATGTTGTTGTACACCACCGCTAGGCCGCGACTACGAATTCACAAACATCAAGTAATAAAAGCCTTTTTTTTTTGTAATTTTAAAACTGAATATATATGATGTTGCGTGCAGAATCCAACGATGGAATATCTACATATCACTCCGGATCGTAGTTTGGTGTTCACAGCTATGGAATATTTCATGTCCAGCGTTCGGAAAGCTTCGGCGCTTTACCCGGGCATTATCGTGGTTATCGACATGATTCACGTCTCGGCCGCAGATTTCACGACCGCTTACGTAATGTTTCCTTGTTTAATCAAAAGTGCAACTAATTCCGCTAACCGAACTGCTTACGGGCTTTTTATGCAGGGATTTAACAACATGATTAAAAGCCTGCACAAACACGGACACAAACTCGTCTTGACGCGGACGAAACCCGAAGTTTTGCTCATCCTGTCGCGGATGGGATGCGATTTGCATGTCCACACCGATGGCACGGACATGGAAAGTTTACTGAAAGGTAAACTGCGATTGAAACTCACAGTTTCTCGAATGCGTTTAAATTTTTTTGGTGTTTGGTTCAATAGAAGTTGCGACGTCGACGTCGGTGCCATTAACGTTGTTCGACTCGTCATCTACATCGTCGTCTTCACCCACCGATAAACGGGACTCTCGAATTGAAGAGACGTCGATGAGCACCTCGGTCGAAGTAGAAAAATAAGTTTGATCAATTAAATAGATATGTATATGATTTGAGTTATAATCACATTTTATTATGAAAAAAAAAAAGAAACAGTAATCGGGTGAGGTAATACAGTAAATCGAACCAGTGATGACATAATGGGCTTTGTGTATTTGATAACGTCAGTATATGTAGACACGTTTTTTTTAATGAGATGCCCAATTAAAACTATTCGTCGTAATGGAACCTTGACATTTTGGTGTGTCGTGTTCTAGTTTAATTTTTTTTTTTTTTCTCAGTCGGGATAAATTTCTCTTCACCTTGGGACTCCATTTTCAAATTTCGAGACAGGAATTTCAGCGAATTTTCATTTCTGTTCTAGTTTTTGACATAATTCTTGCTGATTTGCATTTAGCCAAAAATTGTACAACGCCGTTAGCCTTGCTGGATGCACGTCTGTATGGCGCCGTCAGGTTGACATATTATTTCATCCCCAGCTTGTAATACAGCTGGGTCACTAGTTACTACTCGTCGGTTTCTATTCATTAAATAAAATCCAATTGTATTTAAAATGTAGTTTTGCTAAATGTTTCACATTCTCAAAAGAGCTGGTTTTCTTATATACCATACCTCAGTAATTATTTCAGTGGATGTGTCACCAATTGAATACGGCGGCGGGGGATCATCTTCACTGATGTAATACGGTGGCGGTGCACTTTCGACGTTGTGTTGTGTTGCCATAGTAACAAGAGAAGGGAACTGTTGCGTCGCCGTATCGCCATCCGGCTGATATCCAGTTTCATGGCAGCTTTCATGTGACTCAACAGCCGTTGAAGCAACGGATGGCTCCCGCAGTCGCCGCTGTTGAGCGTGTTTGGCTTTCCGACGATTCGCTTGTCTCGGGCAATGACAACAGATGTAATAAACGGAGATGCAAAGCGTGATAACGACGATTCCAGTGATGAAACCAGCCACTAAAAGGCACTCTCCTATCCACTCATCGTCTTCGTCATCCATTTTAGTAAGGTTTTTTATTTAGAATTGCTTTTGTAAGGTCTTAAATTTGAAAATGCGAAACGAACACAATGGGACGCACAATTGAACAATGCAGCTAGGAGTGGTCGTGATTTAGCTTTTATAGACTCGGCAGGAAAATGAGCGTGCTAGACACGTAAGGGCGGCGAAGGTGAACAACATTTTGAAAACCAGTTCTGCGTGGTTTCACGCATAGTCACGAAAGAAACAAAACAAACGGCGATCGTACTTAACGCATTTGTGCACAGCAGTTGGAGAATGAAATTTTCTGAACTATTGCGCTAGGAATAGATGAAGGTGATGTGCGGGGAAAAAAAAAATACGTGAATGGCGCAAGTGTGTAAATATAAAACCTTCGGTTATATTTCATGATCGTTTGACAAAATGAATCTAATCCAGCAGTTTCTTTCATACGGTTCTGTAGCTCATACGTTTTTGCATACTGTGGAAAGATGACGTCATTTTTTTAGAGGGGAGTTAAAATACATGGCGGAACTGGTTTGAAATTTGCTAGAGGTTTATTTTTTTGTGTATATTATCGTTTCTCGTCAATTAAGGTTTACGAATGAGTTCTATATTCAAGGCCAGTTTTTTTGTTTTTCAATCGTGACTCGTAACTTCTCGTTTGCGGCACATGCGTGACTCATATTGCAAAGAATTTTTTTTTTGTGGGTGGGGAGGTCACGCTCGCCCATAGGAAAATTGATTCTTATATAATCAACGTCAACTATGTGGAAGGTAGACATTCAATAAAAGACAACCGTATTATTGTTCATATCTTGAGAACGCTTCAAGGATACACACGTTACAAGAAAATGGATTGGAAAATTGCTATTTAAAAAAATCTTGATTAATACAATCTTTGGTCAAATTCATTTGGATTAGCTGCATTATTCTACACACTAAAGGCACGACACTGTCTACGATCGTGTAAAAATGGCTTAAATTTTGGCGAGGGACTCGGCAATCAATAATACATGGCCGAGATGTTCCATTTTGAGCTCAGCAGGAATTCCATCCCAATCGGGACCTTCAATCTGCCGTAGGGCATATAAAAGTGATTTGTCTGGTGTAAGCCAAATAGGCACAACAGGATTTGCAACTGCGATAATATCGATCATTCGTAATAAGGTTTCAACAATGTCTGGTATGTGCGAGCGCAATTTCTGGCTAGTCAAGGTCACTAAGCATTCCGGTAGCAACGCTGTCCAGCCTTCTGGAACACGTCCACCAAAAATATCATCTCCTTTCATACGCATCGTAATGGCTTTGAGTAAATCAAAACTATGGCGAACTTCCAGTCTCAAATGACGATTGAAGATGTCGAGGGTAGCGTTCGACACATGACGCTCAGTCAAGATTTCTGCCCTCGTCAGCTCCTGCAACACGTCGGAGACGTAGTGATTGCGCACTTTACGAATGACAAGTGGGTCAGTATTGGAATAAACATGGGTAATGGCAGACACGAGGACAGATTGAGCTTCAGCCAAGATTCGATTTTTCTCCTGTGTTTCAATAATAGAAATGTAAGAGAAATTCAAATTGTTTTTGATCAGATCGTACCAAATCGGCTAGGATGAGTTCCTGTAAATGAGGCGGAATAGACGAAGGCTGCCACTTTAGAGATCTTCTTTCGAGGACTAGCAAATAGTTACGTGATTCCGTATCGTCTTTAAAAACAAATTCAGGGATGACAGCAAGAGACACATTTTCTGCAATTGTACTGCCAGCTGATCCTAAGATGGCGGTCCTGGCAAATGATTCCGCTATTTGAAGGGTAGCTTGATCGATAAGATGATCGCGAATAAAACGATCGACTAGTTCGGCAGGTACGTGAGCGTACAACGACTCATCGAAATCGGTTAAAGCTGCAGCGCTGGAACAAGAAAGCCGGACACATCCTGGACGGCAATGAGGCTGGATGAAGCTGTTGAGCGCGATAGACGAAGCAGCTTCAGCAGCGTGATTTAGTAATTGGTAGCAGAACGTAGCCTCTGGCAGTTCACTGCCAGCACAAATCAAGATCAGAGGTGCTGTTTGTTCGAGCACCGCTTTCGGTCGGACGTTGGCATCGATCTGTTGGCATTCAAAATAATCCAGAAACGTTTTGTTTTCCGCATTCTGCAAATGACTGAACCGTTCCCACAACTGCTTGAAGCCGTCAAACAGATCCATTACATGTTCTTTCGTCTTTACGGGTCGGCCGCGGTCCAAAGTGACAGCTTTCCGGCCGACTGTTTCCACCATCTTTTCCAAACCCTGGGCAATGGACATGTCATTAGCTTCTTCCTGGGTGATCTCACCCGACATGACTGTGCGAACGAGAGCAAGAAAGCGCATAGCAGGGCCAAAATACTGCAAAGCGTCCAGTTTGTCCATGTAGTTGACGTCCAGCAACAAATTTAGGAATGGTAGTCGCAAACTGTTGTTCCTGGTCAGCTCCAGTTGTACGCATCGTCGATCGGAAAAGACTCTTCGAGCGTAGGCCCAGAATGACGTTTGGCTGTGCAATAACGATTGACGGAATGCCATCGTGGCTTCATCGGATTGCGCGACGTAATCAAGCTCTTCAGCCAGATTCGTTTGCTGAACCAACAAACTGGTGAGTCCATTTTCAAATGCTTCCCTGGCCTGCGGTTTGCTTTTAAATTTCGTAGCATTGGCGAAAAATGAAGGATCTGATGAAGCCAGTAGTTTGTGAAGCAATAAATGACCAATGCGGAACTTGTCGGTCATGGTAAGCTGCGGTCGAGAGGTCACCAGTAATTGGCAAAGAAGATCTAGATGAACGATGATGTGGTTCGATAGCAATTGCATCAATGAACCACAATTTTCAACTGGTTGGCGTTCAGTCGGTGGTAACGTTAGAAGGAGATTACAAATGTCATCTGGCTGTGTCCGTGGATTTAATGCAGCATTCATCAATGCCAATGAATTGAGCAAAAGGGCAAATCGGGTAACGACTGGAGTGCAATTTCGCACGGCAAAATTTGGCGTCACGACCGGTACTCGAGTCATGTAGATGCCACTCGGAGGTTGGAAGTCCTCGATGGTGGCGCTTCGAACTCCTGCGCGGAGTTCGTGGTTTGCACCAAGTGCGACGTGACAATTGTCGCAAACAGATTGTGCTACTGGTCGTCCGCAGTTTCCAAGACAACAAAGAGTATCACATGTACACAGGTACCAACGGTTGGCTTCCAATATAAAACTCGGTAAGTAAGGATGATTGTCCATTCCAGGCAAGAGAAACTGGGCAGCGGCAGCCAAGTTAGAACTCATCTCTTCTAACAGATGGATTCGCTTCACCACAAAAACATCATAGGCGTGATAGGCCAATCGAGCGATAAAGGGGGCCCAGACAGGTTGGAGTTCCAGTAGAACAGGATATTTTATGAAGTTGCCAGTACTGATCCCGTGCAACAGGCATTCTTGAAAGGGATTAGCTGTCACGGCCGCAGCTTGTAGAGGGAAACCCAGTGACAATGGCGACAACGTCACGATAAAATCTCTTACAACTTTGTGATGATCGAGTTCTTTGGCTATTCGCGGATCGTGGAGAATGTTGCTCAATCGAGTCGTATCTCCTTCGTCTGACGAAAAACGCAAGATGAAGAAGAGCAAAGCATCTGTGATGGATTGATCGCTTCGATTTTCTCGCCAACGAGCCCACTCTGCGATCGCATTTGCTGTTCCATTTTCATTCAGCGCAAGTCGCTGGCGGATGAGGGCAAGTTTACGGATGCGATCCATCGTCCAATCGCCCGTCATTGCTGCTTGAATCAAATCTTCTGCTGGTTCCTCTAGCGCGTTGTTGCGCACATCTTGATCTGAGCAGACGAGCAGAGCTCGCAATAAACTGTAGGCGTTAGCATTCGTATCAGGAGTTACATTGTTGCAACTGATTGATGATAAGATATCATCCATGATTGTAACGCCGGATCGAGTTGACAACACTGTGCGTACGATGACGGTCAAGAAACGCCACGAGACTCGCAGACGGCAATTGGAACTTGAAAGGAATTGCAGAAAGTCACGGATGCGATGTGGATCGTTCTTGTGCTGCTGGATAAATAGCTCAGCTACCCGTTCGAAAAGGAACATAAATGTTTGATGATCTTGGAAGAGCGATTCAATTATTTCTTTCCTTGGCGCTCGCAGATGGCCGTGAGGTTCACTTGCAATGGTGGCCAGAGAATGAGTGCAGCTTGGGCAATACCTGTTCAAATCTACTCCGTCTCTACCCTTTTTGCGTAAGACCAAACAATTGGTTGTTGGGCATTCTTCTAGGATTTCGGCAAGTTGTTTTGCAGAGCCACAAGCTGAGGTGCTTTTTAGAAAAGCGTACAAATCAGCCTGCAGCACCAATCGTCTTGTTCGAAGACAAGTAGCCACTCTCGGTCGAATGACTGAGTTCATGGCTAATTCTGTCAGGTTGTCAAACAGCTTTTCGGGTGTCGAATTCTGTAATTCCCGAAGTTTAACCTCCGATTCTGGATCAAAGAGCAATATATGTTTGGTTATTCGCAAACTGAGCCACACTTGTGGTAAGTCTTCTACGTGATGCAGTAATTCAATAAGAGCCGGACTAGTCTGTAGGAATAAAAGGAAAGTTGGGGTTAGGAACTTGCATAAAGCCTAATTAAGTACTAGAACACATACTTCTATGGATGAAACAGACTGTATAAATCTTTCATGAGACTTGAGGATCCCTGGTGAGGCCAAGGCCGTCAGCGATGAACGAGCTGCCATTTCAATGAAAGACTTCCAATTGCGAATTCGGCCAGTTGCTGTGCTCCAGAAGCCGTCGTCGTCTGACGTGTCCGGCTTGGCGAAAGAGGCAATTCTGACAACTTCAAGAGCAGCAGTCACCTTCCCTTCCCAGTGCTCCCAATCGAGGAAAAACATGGCCGGCTCGTCAAACAAGTTGTCCACGAGATAAACCATTTTCGATAGTGGCAATTTTCTCAGGCAGTGGTGTAAATGTTGCGGAATGTGAAGCAGAAACCAATCAATGAAGTATACCTACACGAGTGAAAATGATTGCAAAAATAAAATAAATGAAGATGAATGATCATTGTCTATCAACTGATGGGGTTTTTAACTTACTTGTTTGACCTCTTGGGAATCATTATTTTCATTCTTGCCCACATAGTCCAAGAGCCATTGCAATGGCCCGTTAAGACGTGGTTCAGCGCCATGATTTTTTTCAAAGGAGACAAGCAAACGTCCAAACAAACAATCGCAAACGCCGAAACCGATGGGCGTTTGGACGAACAAATCGGATGAGTTTAGCGACAGTAGCCGGTCGGGATAGTTGGCAGAGACGAATTCACACCACAGTTTGGCTGAGGAATCGTCAGCGACGCGCCAGACGTCACTGACTACCAAAAGATGAGCAAGTGGGTTGCTAATTTGATGCTTGAAAACATTCCACAGGCCTTTGGTTAGAGAAGAAGACGAATCAAAGCTGGCGTCGCTCACAGCATCGACAACATGCCAAGATATCCGACTCTCTTCCAGTTGAGCTATCAAACATTCTAGCAACAAAACAACAATGTAAAAAAAAAAAACTATTTATTGTGGATAAGAAAATGTGCAAATTATACCTTTCATCAACTCAAGAAGGATTTGGTTGTTTGGAAGTGCCAAGGCCGTTCGAACCCCAGCGTAGAATTTCCCCAAAGATGGACGTAAACTAGCTAAACTAGTCTGCAAAACTGGGCCGAGCACTTCCAGCAAAAGGGACTTGAACGATTCGATTGTCATCATCTTAATGAAATGAGACAAAGAATGGTCAGCATCTGATTGGATGAGCTGGCCTAGTGGGATCTGATGTTGATCTAATGGGCCATTAGGGACGACTTCGTCAACGAAGCAATAATCCCAGCCGTCGCCAAAAGAAAACACCCAGTGCATCTTAGAAGGACGCGGATCCACGTGAACGACGAACACGATACGGCATGAACTCTTCTCGAAACGCTGCTCTAATTCGTACTTGGCCAGCTGGAATTGCTCAATCGGTCCGGTTACGGCGTCGTACTGGACAACGAGGCAGAAATTAGGGTCGAAGAAATCGTCATCACCGACCGATTCCAGTAGTGTAAAGAGCTGCAGCTCGGAATCGACGTCAAACAGCCGGATGACCGAATGGTTGTAAACGGAAGAGTTACTCAGCGTGATTTCCAGATGGCGAAGTGAATTTGTTACGATGACCAAGCGATTCGATTTGATACTCTGAAGAGCGTCATCTATGCTCTCAAAAACGAAATGATGACGATAGTGTCTGCACAATTCCAACAATTTCGGATGGGTACAGGGATTCCTCTCCAACTTGATCATGGCCATCGGGTTGATGGCTCTCATCCAGATGGCAGTAGCACTGTGCGGGTCTTCTTCTTCATCGTGATCCAGCTCCATTGGTACGCCTCTGTTCTGCAAATGAAGAGCCAATGTGGAGAAAGACTCTTGGTGGTATCCACAAATCAACTGCTGTCTCTTAATTGCTTGCGGAACGGCCAGCCAGATAGAATGCGATTCGATGACATTGAGCCAAGCTCTTCCGGCATCATCTAGAAGATGAGATGGCCTCAGTTCATGCTTTTCAAAGCGTGACAGAATCGCTGGAGACATTAAATCTCGATTGAGCGCTACATCCGTGTCTTGTAGGGCAATGATCCGAAACGGCCCGTGCGGAAGTGCTATGGCCCGAATGGATGGTCCAAGAGCAATTTGTGTCATGGTAACCTCTCCTTGTGCCCAGTACTGTTGATTCAGCACCATGTAGAGAGATTCGAAAAGCTGATCCGCGTGGCACAGGATCAGCACACCGCCCTTCCGGATGGCTTGCTCTACTTGACGTAATTTTCTTGTGACGGCAGTCACTTGCAAATCGCCTGGGAAACAGGAACCGAAGAGAACATTCCAGCTCATGTTATCGTCTAATTTATTTTTCACGTGGAGATTCAGCAGTTGTAGGCCAATTAGGGATCGGCTGAGAATCATCAAATGCCTAGCGATATGGATGGACAGCGGATTGGAAGAATCGCGAACGTTTGAAATGATGAGATCCACTGGGTTGATTTCAGGGATGGCAGTTAAAGTTACTTGCAAATGATTTGCCATGCTTCTTCTGACCACTCGACGGGCCTTCTCGTGCGCGCCGCCAAAGTTACGAATGACCGACTGGATGAGTGAATGTTGGGAAATGCGGAAATCACGCGAGGTCTTGATCTGAACGACGGATTCAAAAACCGAGCAGACGAAGTTTTTGACGCAGAAAAAGAAATCCCTCATGGAGAAAACATGTCCACCACCAAGATCTTCTCTTTGGTCCAGCTCTTCGTACGTATTGACGATACTTTCTAGGCTTCCACTAAGGATCCGAGTCATTTGTTCGATTTCCGCTTTCTTCACGTACTTGGAAACTAAAGACTTGGTCAGCTGTTTAGCTGAAATCAATAGATCCTCTTTGTCGGCTTGGGTGCGTAAAATGAGGACGCCTCGATTCACTTGAGCAGCGTCCACTACCCAATTGCTGAGGGCCACTACCGCGTAAGGAGTTTGTCCTTTATCGCCAGAGGTCAAAACAGACTGGCGTTCCAGCTCGGCGTGCAACACTTTCATTGGTTTTTCCGGTGACATGTCGGCCAGACCTAGTTCATCCAGAACGACCATAGCTAGCATTGTCTTTGGGTCAACGCTAAGTTTCTTGGCCGATTCAAACAGGGCTTTGAATCCGGAAGAAGTTGACAGTGGAGAGCATTGAAAATACACTTCAGTGATGGCAGGCAAGTCTCCTAAGCTGTGTCGCAGTGCATGATTGCCAGGAGAAAGTACCAATTTCAAGATTTCAACCGACAAGGACTTGGACGATCCAGGCCGTCCAACGATTATGAGAAAGATTCCTAAAAATGTAAGAGAAGCAAATAAGCCTTTTTTTTCTTTTTTGAAAGAATCTTAGGATAAGCTTTTACCGTTTAGGACGCAGACATACAATGCAAAAAGATTTTCGCAAAGGGCATCGTTCAACGCAATGGCGCCAGAACCGATGGAAGCTCCGTGTGCGTTCTCGTAAAGCATTTTTGCAATGATTCGGGATACTTCGGTCATATTCTTGGACGCTGATTGATCTTTACCAAAGACCTCCTCCAAGAACATTTTTCGCAAGCGGAATCGGAACGCGTAGACCAGGTAAATGGTCAAATCGGCCGCAATTCCCGCATCGTTCCGTGACATTTGGTGGCCAGCTGGAGATAGAAAAAACCAACGGAACAGTTGAACAGCTCGAGTGGTGTCGCGCAGTGAGACGGCTGATTCCGGGTCAACACTCATCTCTCTGGCTACTCGATGGCATTTCTGGACGATGGAGATAAACCATTCGACGCCTTCGGCGCTGAACTCGGATTTCGGCAAGCCGTTTCGACAGATTTCTTCAATGTACGTGTCTTCGGCTTCGTTGCAAAGGTGGCCAAAATCGTAGACGTGTTCGTAAAAAGCGAGCGGTAAATCGTTGACGCGATACACCAAATTTTGCACGTCAGTAGTGCTTCTATTTTCTTCTGGGGCTTGGGCAAACCGGAAAGCCAACCCGACAGGCGCTTCATTGTTTTGCCGTAAGCGTCGATAAGGGTTGGCGGCAGCCATCAAATGTATGTTTTCTGGTAAAACTGTTCCGCAGAAATGGCGATCGAGCATAAGCTCTTTGAGGAAGGCGATGACGGGTGGGTCGGCCGTGTTCATTTCATCGAAAAATAGAAATACTTGAGCTTCAGGGTCCATCATGATGATCGTGATGGCCCATTCAATCAATTCTTCGACAGATCGAATCGAAGTTCCGCTGTTTACGTTGCACACTGCAAAAGTGTGGCCGAGCAGCGTCTCAATCAGAAATCGGAATAGAGCGCTTTTGCCAACGCCAGCTTCTCCAAAAGCCACGACGGGTAGGCCACAGCGAATTCGATATAAAGCAAACATCATTTTCGTGATATTATCACCGGTAAGTATATACCTAGGACAGAGAGAAATATAAATTGAAGAGTTGAATGGAAGAGTATAAAAGAAAAATAATAACAACCGACCCTTGCTCTTGTCCAATCAATTGACGTAAACGATCGCTAACTGGAACATGGCTTGGATGGCTATCCAGCTGGTAAACCTTGGCAGCGCTACTGGTGGTGCCATCTAGGAGCAATAGAGATCTCATGGCATTCAGAATGACTTCGGCGCCCGTCGGGTTCTGTATTAAATTTCTAAATCCGTGAAACTCCTGGAACAGAAGACACTGCTGCTGTAGAACGGGTAGTACGCTAGCGTGAAACATATTTTTCAATGCGTCCGCATCACGGCCCACGACATTCATCCCACTGACAGAGCCATCGTTACCGACTCCAAGCAGGAACATGGCTCTCTGACGATTGATCCAATCCATTTCATTCAATTTCTCCCCTCGATTGGCTATTGACCAGCAACGGGCAATGCTATCATTGGCTACTTTAAGTAACATATTAAAAACATTCTGTTTAAAGATTCTGGCCAAATCTTCACGCTCAAACAGATGTACGGCTGACTTGTTGAACCACATGCAATTAATCATAGCCGAGATGTGCCTAAAGAGGAAAGAGGCCATTGCGTTCAAAGCGGTAAACGTGGGAGCATCTCGATTTTCTGCGTGCTGAAAAGAGGCCACCAACAGATCGAAGGTAAGGTCTTTTGGCAGAGGGTCCGTTATAATAGACACAGGGGATGAACAAAGTTCATCCCAGGCACGTAATCCTTCCTCTCCAGCCTGTTGAATCCGCAGGAATTTACCAGCAGCAACAAGGCCATTAGAGCGGTTGAGTCTAACTGATTGTCCGAGAACCATTGGCATCACAGCTAAATCATAGCTGAAAAATGACTTGTTGCATTCGCAATCGTGGTGTTCGCCCACGTAAGCGATGACGGGGAACTCTTTCACCCCAAAGGGGGAAGCAAACTCCAAGGCGATGGTAGTCTGCGGAGAGATAATCCAAAACCCTAGTTTGGCCTTCTTTGGGTCGTACAGTGCTCCGTGGATTAGCAGCAATAGTAGCATGTCGTTGAACTCGAACGAGACGGAGTGCGCGACATCTAGGTGAAGAAATGGAACTTGTATTTCCGTCTTAGCAGGACGACTTTCGATTTTTTGGAAGTTGGTCAGCAATTCCTCCACGGTTCCGATTCTGACGGACATGCGATAATAATCTGGTTCTGGCAATTGACAGGATGCTTTTAGCAAAGCTTGCTGGCTTTTGCCGCAGCCCGGCAATTTCGAGCTGAAGAAATGGAGATTCGCTGCGTTGGGCAAAAGACTGGAAACGAAGGGGCGCAATTGTTCGGCAGTAAAATTGATTTCAAGCAGACGATCCGAATCAAGGCCGAGCCGAGCACCCAGTGATTGTGTTGCCTGGACACGTTGTTGGTGCTGTGCCAACAACAAGAGTTTTGTTCGGCGTTCTGGTGAAATTCGATCAATACCATCACGAATTTCATTAGCGCCAGCAGGCGTGAGTCTCTCGACATGAACGATCATAAACAAATCTTCCACTGCACTAGCGACAGCCCAAAGTTTCATGAATCGTTTCACTTCTGATTGTTCCGTATTGGTCGTCACGAATAGAATTCGGCTAGGTTCGATCGGCTGACGAGTCAGCGACATGTAGGCGGCCAATGAACTTCCCACTAAGAACTCAAACGTAACGTTCAAGATGACAACAGCTTTGTCGATAAAGTAAGACTGCAATTTTCCTGCATAGGAAATGAGAAAAGGCGGAAGAACAAGTTCAGGTCTTTTTTCGTGAAAAACGATTTCAAGAACTTGGTGCAAACCCCGAAGGATTGTGAAAAACTGGGCAGTTGTCAGCCAATTTCCGATACTGCCGAGGCGCGGTGCTTTGTTCGCGAGCTGATCGATTAAGGTTTCCATTTTGCATGACGCCGAAGGCAGTAGAATTCGTAAAATAAAGGAGACGCTTTCTTTTTCGTTTTGGGCAATCAAGTCGGCAAGACGAAGGAGATAACTGCGCGAAAACAGCGCCAAAATGGGCAATTCTTCAACACTTTCCCATGTTTTATTCCATTCTTCAAACTGTTCACGTAAACGACGGATTTCGCTTTCCATATCGACTAGTTCAACTACTATTTGCTTACGGAAAGTATAGGAGATGCACCCGGAAACAAAAAGACGATCAAAGATTTCCGAGAGTTGCACGATTCGGCCCACATTTCTCCTAGCGCAAGCGACCACGTCATCGATCTCGCCAGATTCGCCGGCTACAGCCATGTCTAGTAGCTGGAACGCTTGCTTCAATTCTTCCACTGTGAGCGATCCAGTTGGATGTAGGTGGATCTCCATCGAGTAGGATTCATTTGTTGGTCTGATAACAACTTGGCAGATTTTGGCCAGTTTTTCTTTGGCATCTTCAGAAGGTGAAATGATACTGGCGCGAACAGCAGCTTGAATTTCTGGCAGCATGCTGGTCAGCCATTTGCAATTGACTGGCTGGACGCGACCAGAAATACGATCAGCAAAACGTTCTTCAGAGGTGCGAACGATTTTCAGCAAGTCCTGGTACGTATTAAACTCCTTCTGAAGAAAAGGGGCAATCCGAGTTCGTAGTGTCTGAAGTTGACCTTGTACAAGACAATCACATTTCAGTTAAATTACATTAAATACAGTGACTGTCAAAATTACCGTAAGCCTCAAGTAGGCTGCCTTGTAGAATTTTGCCCATGGCTTCCATGTCATTTTCATTTTTTTCTCTCAGCCATTCGATAAGCGGAGAAGAGTCTCCTTCAGTCACGAGAGAACTTAAAAACTGCATCGCATTACGCGTGTCGGGACGTTCTGGGTCGATGTTTAGGTCTTCGTTGACTATTCGGAGAATACCGCTTTGTGTAACCTGGGCTAACGTTGTGGCATCCCAGTGTTCCAACAAGTTACTCTGAACAAAATGGTACAGATTGTTAATGGGATCTTTTTGACGAATAGTGAAGAATCGCAGGGCTGCTACGAAAGGACCTATCAGGTGCCGTATTTCTTGAAGGTTTTTGAAATTCCGATATGCCACTGAAACACCTTCGATCGGCTGACCAAGCATGTGTCCTTGTGAAAGAATGTTGGGATCGGGTTGTAGTTGAATAATGTCATCCATCACCTGAAATGACGCGTTTCCGTTTGCAACGCTACGAGCCAAATCCACCCATTCAGTGGCACATTCAGAAACGAAAACATTAAGTTCTTCCTTGCGCAGTGGATAAATTTCTACTTCCATCGAATCCATTTTATCCATAAACATGGCGCATCCTTTTATGCCTTGCCAACTCTTGACCATTGGATGCCATATTTTACTCATGAACAACGTACATTCTTTTACGTGGAACAGCCACTGGGCAGCCACTAATTGCAAGGGCACCGGCAACTGCATTGCATCTTGTAAGGTTGTTCCATTACTTGTTTCAGGATCGACTATTTTAAGGTATCCCGCTTCCCACTCTTTAGGATCGAGGACCTGAATACTTTCCGATTCATTGTCATTTTCTTGGCTATGTTCAGCATCTTCATGACTGTTTGCTTGTAAACTGGTGATAACGGTTAAGCGAGCAAACGTGCTATAGATCAAGCCATACAATTTATGGCGTCCTCTTAGTTCTTCAATCTCTTGACGAAGTTCAGCTTGTTTCCGGTCGGTAAAGCCGATACTCTTTAAATAAGCCAGTACTTGAGGATCCTGAAAAATGGTAAAACAGTACTTTTAAAATGTTTTTTAGAAATTGTGTGTCGAAACGTCTATTTATACCTGAAGGCTATCCAAATCAATCAACTGAACACGTCGACTTGAAAGTTGGCGTAGAATTTCTTCTAGAAGATCAAAATGATTCTCTAATTTTTCGACGATGAATCTAGTTTCTCCTTTGCGGAAGGGTTTCAAGGTTTTGTCTATACACGTACCGTGTTTCTTCAAAACAGAATCCAAGTTTTGGAAGAATTTTTGAGGCGATTTTCTAATGACTTGTTGAAGGTCAACGAGTTTTGCTCGTTCAAGATAGGGAATGCATTCAATCTCAGCCAATGCGAGCAAGATGAGCCTCAGTGAATGGACGTCATCAAACGAACCCAATTTCACCGACTTCTTTGCCGTTTTGAGTAACTTTGCTTTAATCAGCTGTTTGCATTCACGGAAATTGTCACAACTGTTTTCTTCTATTTTTGCAAAGTAGCAATAATCTTCTTTGCTGAACTCTGAGATTGATTCTAATTTCTTAGGGATAATTCGCTCGACAATGGGCGACACAACTGGCAACAGATAATCCGGGGTGTAATCATAAGCCAATCGTACCGCATCAGAGACATTGCGACCGCTGAAGATTGTTTTGATAGCGTTGCGGAATACAGTGGCATCGTTTTCTCCAGATTCATCCAAATCAGTTGTTTCTCCAGCCGAGATAGATTGATACAATTGTTTCAGGAAATTCGAACAGAGAATCCTTTTTGAACCGTCAATGTCGGTAGCATGCATTAAAATACGTTGCAGCAGAAAACTATTTAAATAAAGTTGGCAGTTGGCATTTTGTGCGAATGCTGGATGTAGCAGACGATACAAATCGTCAATGTCATTCCGCCGGATCAAATAGTCTACGACTCGAGTTGCATTCTCTGGGTTTTCAAGCAATACTTTCGGCATGTCCTCCAGGGTTTTTTCTATGGCTTTGGACAATTCATGATCTTTTAATCTTCTAGATACTTCCGCCATGCGATTAATGCAGAAGAAAATCCACCAGAAATCAGGTCCAGCCTGTATGGCAATGTGTCCCAGAATTCCATCAAGATCTTGACTTCTTCGATTTAAGTTGGTGAAGTTGTGCAAATAAAGCGAAAAATATTTGCTTTTAATTTTCAGAACTTCTTTTAATTTTGAAGAAAAAACATCCATCTTGCAGGCGCCTGTTACCACTAAGAATAGCTGGTCAAAATCGTTTGAAAGTTCTGTTTTCTCCAACCAAGTGTCAACAAACTGACAAAAAGCTTCGGAAGAACAACTGCCTGTAGCCCGTTGTACCTTTCGCAGACAATCGTCCAGAGTTTCAAACGCACGGTTCCAATCTATGGTGGAAGCCAAAGATAACAAGCAAGGATGATTGTATTCCTGTTGCTGTTTACATGTACTTAGAATATACCTGGTATTGCATTTTCAACTACGTGATTGAAAATTACATTGAAGAATTCAAAAGCTATTTTTCCTTTTTTCTCTGATTTGGTGTTGAAACTTTTGAAGCCTTCCAAAAATTTTGCAATCGTAGATTTCGGCTTTGATTTGAAAATGAGAAAATTCCACGAATCGGGTAGCAGTTCTTCCGTACGGTTATCCCAAAGTCCTTCTCCTTCATATTCTATGCTTTGGTCAAGGTTGCTTATATTCACTAATTTGAACTCGGAGCCAATCAGCGAGGGAGCAGGAACAACTCCCTTGAAAATCCATAAATCGTTGGCGATTTCCTTGATCCTTTCAAAGCTTCCCTGGGGAGTTTTCCATCTTCCTAAATGCTGATCTTCTCCAATTATCGCCAAATTGCTATCTTTGGCAACAGGTGCTGCTACAAATACTACAGCTGTCACTGATGGCCCCTCACTCTTAACCGAATGGTTGGCATTTATAGGTGGCATGTTCAATTCCAACTCGCCGTCTGTTTGCATGCAGTGAGAATCGGAAATGGGTGATCGTGGTTCTATTTTTACACTCAATTCTTCTTCGAACACTTTGTTAGAGGATTTTTCGGCTTGCTCCCCATACTCTTTTTGAACATTATGCTTCTCTTCACGAGTCTTAAATGCTGAGTATTCATCGGTTAAGTCAATTATTTCAATTTCTTTGGTCAGGGGAGTCGGACATCGGATTGAATCCCAATCGTTATTGCCAGATTCCTTGATACCAACAGAATAATCATTAGTGTGAGATCTCAGTTCAGTTTTAATATCAAGTTTCTTGGCCCTCTTGGCGTTTGGAGGATCACACGCGTTCCCATCATCAATCCATATGATCTCGTACTTATTCTTTGGAGTAGAAACAGAGACTTTTTGGTCATCTATCTTGTTTCCAACTTTGATGTCAAGTTTTTTACTAGCCCTTTTGAGTTTTGGAGCAGCGTACGACTCTCCATCATCAATTTCGGGAGCTTCCTGCTTGATACTTAATGACTTTTCAGTCCCGTCGGTTTTCGAACGTCCTCTGGTTCCGCCAAACATTTCTATTTAAAAAAAATAATAACAATTAAAATGCATTATCAAAAGAACAAACACGTCATCACCAATTATATCGGGAAAGAGGCTACGTGGAGTAAGTGCTACTAAACGTTAATACACTGTTTGTCACAAACAACTAAATCACAATACAGAATAACACCCTTATTTGTCCTAATACAGCTATATAATTATACTTACTATCAATCATGAAATTTTTAGAAGATTACCTTGGAATAGAGAAACATTGGCATATATTACTGTATATTAGCTGAACTTCTTCCTCGAATGGAAATAATTTTCACAAGTTCTTCAGTTAGTTTAGCCAGTGTGACCGAACCCTAAATTCAGTTACCTGCAAAACAAAATTAGACTTTACACCTACTACATAGACATGATTTTTGATATCACGATTTACTTCAACATGCTGAATGGTCAAATAATAACATTGTCTATCAGTTGTAACTGTAATCCCAGAGAAACATAGGATAAAACCTATACGATTTCTAAAAATTTAATGATTTACCTATCCATCTTTATGGGAGATTTTCACAATATTTTTCTTGATTTTCTACCTCAACGTTATCGTCCCAACATTACGATTACGAACTTGGGAATAATTTATAACTTTGGGTAAAGTTTATGCAATATTAGCTATTGTGGTTTTACGATTTGCAGGTTAAGCACTTAAGCTTAATTTTAAAGATAAAAGTGTACTTAAAGTTTAATTCTAAAGATAATAGTGCACTTAAGCTTAATTCTAAAGATAAAAGTTTGATGTCTGGAAGGGCTGCCTGTACTCTAGGGTTTGACGTCTGTAATCAAAGTATTCAGTTTACGTGAAACCGCGCCATTATGGAGCGCCATCTAGTAGTCGTGCTTTTTTGCCGTTCAGATGTCTCTGTAAACTATGATGTTATCACAGTTCAAGTTCAACGACTAAGAATTTCTTGATATCACAGTCAGTTGTTTTTGTTAGCAACAGTCCCTATGTCTACCAAAACCATTTTCTTTATTTTTAAGTTTACCAGTGATATACCGTAAAAAAGTAGACCGTCTATGATGTGACTGTCCTTCCAGAAGGTCTAGTTCACATAGTTACATCAAAACATGCACTTTCAACGTTGATCAATCTGATAATCCTCTCATGTTTGGCTTACGTCGAAGGGTGATTAGTCATATCCGCTGTTCACGTTAAAAACGTTATCACCACCCAGCACGCGAGAGTATTTGAGTAGGGGGTATTGAATTTCCCAAGATGGCGACATTGATGATACGTGAGACGTGCACGTAAATGCCACGACGCTCAGGCCAGCCAGGACGAATCGAAAAGAATACGAAACGAACGATATGGAAGGTAAATTGCATGTATCATCCAATAAAGTATTCAATATGTTTGGGCTTTTACGGGCTTTTATTCGTTCTACGATATGCATGCAGGGATCGTGCTTATCAGTTGCTTGGCGAGTAAGACACCTTGCGTAGATAGTGTTGTATTCCCTCTCTGCATAGGGAGAAGGCAGCTCTGATCAAAGAAGATTAAAAACTTACCTGTGAATTGGGACATGTTGTCGAAACGTAGCTTTTAAGTTTGATAATACAACTCAGTCAGGAAACCCGTATCTCAAAGGTCAAAATGTTAAGCAGATAATCTGTGTAAAAACAAAAAACAACAGACCTTCTATCAATTGTTGTGTCATTTAGGTTGAACAACGGCAGACTATGCAGTAGGCTACAGCAGCTCAAGAAATACGTCCGATGGGAAAATTTAGTGAATTCATCGTACTTTGTTAGCTCGGAAATAAAACATGATGGTCCACACTTCCTCGCACACTTCGCACGTGGCATATGCTGGCAGGAAGGACGTACACTATACGTAACTTGATAAGGAAATATGCTTAGTTATACGTACGTCCTTTGGAAGAAAACAGATTGAATTTCACGCATTGCCGCCGGCCAACAAATACGTTATTCTATATAACGTGGTACACATCCAGAAGGACCCAATGTGTTTGGCGATAGAATGATGACAGGTCTACAATTTGAATGCATTCAATTTTTGTTTCTTATTAATCGATTTAAATAGCAAAACCAGTTTCATCAATGTCAAACATCTGTTTAACCAGATAAGTAGTCTAGCCTAACTAGGCTGCAACTTGTCACGAATGTATTTAATATATGGCTGAATTATTAAAATTCGATTTTGAATATCTAAACAGCTTTTCAAAGGTACAGCATCCCTTCACCGGAAATTGCCATTTGCATTTTTTGCCTGCCCATCCGGGCAAGCCTCCTATTGGGAGTGTTTCCTCATTGCCTGGGAGCCGAAACAGATCCGTAAATGAAGGTTTCGAACAAGGACAAACCTTGTGGTTATAAATATTTACTAGCCATATACGTTTTTTTTCCACCCATTAAGACTTAATCTCTATAGCTCTTCGTAAATTTTTCATATAGAGAATCTCAGAATCAATAAAGGTAGAACGTTTCATTTTTATTATAAAAACAGCGGTATAAGAACAATGTAATTGTTGGCACGATTCCGATTTCCAGATTTCCTTTTCCGCTATCTTCACATGTGTGCAATTGTCGTGAACGCTATTATTCCCCCCCTGAAGGCCACACCATGCTGTGTAATTGAAATATTGCAAATATATATATAGGATGAGATTTGAAGGACGATTGCATTTTGAAGGTTGTTTTATTCGTTTCTCTATTGTTGTTTTTTTGTGGCATGTATCGCAAGGCTTCGCGAAAAAAGGCGACCATCTGGCATCGTATGCTGGTAATTTAATCATTTTAGTGGTAATGTGTTTTGCATCAGGAAGAACATTGGTTTATACGGCCTTCTACGAGGAAACTTTATTTGACTGTTTTCCAGCACATTTGTAACTTGGGAACGCGTTTGCACACTTCTCACACTACTTGAAGTTTGTCGCAACGTCTTTCGTCATCCACAGCAGAATAGCGTGGATGACCAGAGAGTTTCGACATGGGGGTCCATTGCAGCAGGGAAACTGTTGAAATCCACCCATTTCACGTGGTTGTGAGCAGATATACAGATAGTCCGAAGGAAAATGTCTATCAATTAAGAGATAGTCTAATTGTTTGAGTCTATTTGTTGTAACTTTGTGACGCAAAGTTGCAACGCTGAAACAGCATCTGGACGTATGAACAGCCTTCTTCATTATTACGCTAGGTATTAAATATTTGTTTAGTCTTCGAGGTATATCTTTGCGTTCGTTACTCCTTTATTTGCGTCTACAGTTGGAAATCCAAGAGGTGAAATAATTTGTATGAAAAGACATGAGACCAGCTTATTGTTTGATCATAAAGGACAACAAGTGACAGCTGCAACCAAGGACGAAATTCGCGAAATTTATGCCTCCTTTGTGTACTGTGTATATATATAGATAAGACAAACAATATAGCTTCAACTTTCACTAGAGATCAAGGCACTATGAGCTTCAAGTCACGCAAAACACCCACGATTTCTTTGAATATTCAATTTAAAAGTAACTGGATTTCAAAAACTGTATTTCGTACTCCACTGAACCGTTTTTTTTTTTCTCAGAGTTATTTTGAGCCAAGTTCTTATACGCGTCGGTAAAGGTGTGTAGACTATACTACATTCGTTCCGGCAAGCCAGTCGTGAACAACGGTGGCGGAATTCGAGTTCGATAAGCAAAGGGAATGTTCGTCTTAATGAAACGATGAGTTTACGGATCACAAGGCTATATATTTCGCAACGTTCTTGCGCACGAGTGTATAATTCAGCAAATTCGTGGTTTCTCTTGTTTTGTCCAATATTTCCGCTTCAACTATTTGGGTTAACCCGATCTCTTTTTATTGAAAAAACGAGCCCGTTGCTGTAAAGATCATGCCGCCATTAAATTACTTTCTCCTTTGCGACAAATAGTGCCGATTTCTTCATTATTGCGTTATTATAGGCTATTATAGCTATACAATTACAACCAATTTCTTTAATTCTCGCAAGTATTGCTTGTATTGTGGTAGACTAAATCAAAAATCTATAGCAAAAGAATAAATCGTTTTCATGCGTGCATTTTTTGTTTATTTTCAATTAACATGTTATATAGTTGTATATATAGATCTGTTTGTGCAACAAATTAAATACGCTGTACAAGTACACGGAATTCTGATGTCGGCTATGACGTATACGAAATGATTGATCGGATGTCACATTCAAGCCTACAGCAGGCTTGCATAAAAAAACAAGTATAGGAACTTCACCATTAAACACCAGGAGCTGTTAACGTATTGACTTTGACACTCGAAGGAGACGACAGGTGGATTGCTGTTGAATTGTCATTGGTTTTCTCGGTGGCCGATGTGTCATCGACTGTCATGACGACGCTAGGGCGGTAATCGAAAGGTATGATGTAGCGAGCCGTATCCATCTTGTGATTCTTCATTCCTTTGTAGCTGCAAAGGCAACAGCGGAAGATGGTGAAGAGCAAAACACACACCACTAAGCAAGCGCACATGGCCACCACTACTAAAGTCCACGGTTCTTCCATCGCGAATTGTCTTCGTTTATTCCAGTTTGAACATGGCAAAATCTCGGCCCACTTTGTTTTCTTCGGACCGATGTAAACGAATCGAAGAAAGAATGGAGTATGATGAAGCTTTGCTTCCTTTCCTGGTGGTTATATACGAATGGCGGCCTCCAGCGATGGTTCGTAAAAGAGAGAGAGAAGGGAAAAAAAAAAAAGGACAGGGGAACTTCCCGGGAAGTACCTCCGTTAGCCGCAAGCGTTTTGAAAACCACCTCCCGAATTATTACCTTTTTTTTTTTTTTAGAATCCCGAGTTTCTTTGCCAGCTGCCTTATAGGAGTTCGTGCTGCGTGAGGTTGTTGGGTATACATTGACCAAGTTTCGCTCTGCCCTTCAATGCGCACACACACAAAAAGGAGGGATGTATTCCAAATAGAGGGAGGATTGCGTCATTGGAAAAATGTTTCTCACTCGGCTTCTTTGGGTTTTCTAGAGAGGTTGCATTTACACTCTAGATTTCATGTCCATCCTTCTCGTTTCGCAATTTTTAAAACCTGCCCAAATGGTATTTCCAAGACAATGAGTAGCCTATAACAGAACTTTTTGATATAATCAACACCCGGAAATTCTTTGCCATGACAGACGCAAATTCATCATCTTCCTGATATCTTAATTAAATGTGCGAAAGAAAGAAAAAAACAAACATTATAGAGCAGCTCAAATTAAATTTTTTTGTTTTGTTTTGATATTACTGCTGTGCAGGTCTTCCGGGTTTTAATTTTATTATTGTTTGTTGTTAGAATATTTATATATTTTTTTTTTATTTCAAAAGGCAATTCATTTAAGACTAGTCTACTATTCTCTTTTGGAAGTCGTTTATCCAATCTTTCCAAAATGTTTCTGTTTTGCCAAGTAGGTCTATACAGGCTACATACCAGGTATATTTTTTCCATCTTGCAGCAATGAAAAACAAATCAAATCAACTGCTTAGAAAAGCGTAAGACCTTGGCACATATTTTCAATCACATTTCACAGGTTTCTCCTCACAGTTGTATTTCAGGCGATGAGACTTGTGTATGTAGTAGAAACTCTTTATTAGCTTAAGTGAAATTCAAGAAACTTTCATCTTGTTTTATTGATAACATTTTTCTTTTTGCACACATTCCAACCTTTTTAGCGAACAAAACCGGTTAAAAAAAAAGTATGAAATTGAGGACACAATTAAGACATTAAGTAAACATTTCATGACTAGCTATACCTCGTTGAACACGAAGGTGTGTGAGATCAATACCCTTTCAAAGCTTCAATCATTATATACGTCATCAAATTACAAATGAATTTATCATACTAACATGCACAATAGTCTGCTGGGACGGATAACAAATGTGTATATAGACTATATAAAACTTCTACTGTCCTCAAACTTGGTATTTCTTTTTAAACAATGGACAATCAATGAAGCAAAACGTTACCGCTTATAAACATAATTGCCATCTGTCTCCTATACGCTTCCGGCACTTTGAATGTAATTCGCCGAAATAAATTCAAGACGTTCGGATAAGTAGGACACCATGGCACTATGTACTTCCCATTATTGGCTTTCGTTTTTTCGGGATTTTGCGATGCAACAAGGTCTTGTGTCCCAATTGGGGGAATCCCGAAATTCGTACCAGCCGGTGATGTCTCGCGCAGTTTGCATACAGCAAACAAGCACTTAGACGCGAACGGTAAATTGCATCATTTTAACAACCAACAGTTTTCCGTGAGTGCAGCCCTATATAGCATATATATGTCGACTATAAAGGCAAAGATAAAACAATAATAGAATTTAAAAAATTACTTTAACAAAAATTATACGCTCGAATTTACCTTGTCAAAACACCTCAAGGTCTGTGAATGACACGCGTTTTGACAACACAGTTATCCATGTATAGCTTTCGTGAATTATATACAACCTGTTTTCGTTTGTCCCTGCAGTGTTCTCTCAGCACGGAAAATCAGTCATTAATTATTCTAAATAAGAGCGCCGAGTTGTCGAGGTTCGGCTGGACGACTTGATTGGCAGCACATGCACGCGATACAAAAGGAGAACGGTAACAACAAGATGCAGCCAGTGGCTATGAGGAACACTGCAAACGGATCCATCACTGGGCAATAACGTGAATTGAAACACACACACACAAATGTAGTTAAATAAACACCGTTCACGACTCACGACGTGTACGAGGAATGATGGATTGGCGAAATAAGTTCTACCGTATTTTCGGTCGACCTCCGACTGTTGACTGGATTTGAAGTTTTCGTGCTCAACTGACCGGCTGACCGCCTAAATTTTTTTGCAGAAATATCTGGTGTCATTAAGTATACTGCGCGCCACAATGTATAGTAATGGCACGCGTGGGTCTTCTATACACCGTTTTGACGAACCCACTAGGCGCGGGCCACTCCCAATACCGCGGGTTGTATTTTATTTTATTTTTGTTCACGGGAAAAGCTGAAAGTGACTGTTATACTGGGGAACGTCTATCGACCTTTTTATGTTGCTGCGGACCTGCAACATATAGTCCTAGCGGAGAGCTGACCTATATGTTTAATCAATCGCTTCTTTGAAATCATTTTTTGCGTCGTTTTTTATGCTGGGGACATCATTTCCTGGAATGTTGGGTGGAAACTGGATTTCTAAAGATATCCAAAATTCAGCCATATTCAGAGAAAACCTTAATAATAATATACGGACATACCACGTTTGTTGTAACGATGTAAGGTGAACGTCACGACAGGCGATTTATGAGTGACGCAAGGTGTTCATCATTAATTATGAACCAAAAGGTCGTTGTATCCAACAGGCACGTTAGAGGAGAACACTGGGATACAGGTATACTATTGTAATGTAGCCAGGTCTACGTACAATCGATCTAATGGGAATGAACGACCTGCAAATCATTAATTCATCAGTTCCAGTGTTGTGACAAACGGAAAGAATAAAAATGCCGCAGCAGTTTCAACGGAAATACTCAATAATTATTGCGATGCTCACTGAATTAACTGTCCTGCATTGCGGACTCAGTGATTCGATTTAAAGTCGTTCAATTATAAACACATGGCTGCTCGACCCAGATTGGAACCAGCTTTAATGATGTAGATATTATTATGCCTATAGTCGGCATGAATCGAACTCGGGAAGAAAAGGGTGTGGCACTATAGTAGCCTACTAATATAATGGCTCTATACGTACTGTACGTACCATTTTCTTTTTATTCAGGGGACTAGCAGTCACAAAGAATGGCAGTGCAAAAACGCATCTATCTGTTTCCATCTAGCGACCAAGGAATCGCAAGGAATGTCCGTACCTGTTGCGTATATTCAAATAATTCCGGATTCATCGTCGTCGGACTGTCCGGGTTACTTTCAATAACAATTCAGCTATATACCAAGGACTGCGTGCGACCCTCATCTTTATAGCTCTTTATGACCTTTAAAATGTGTTGCTCATTCAGCGTATATTCTTTTTTTTTCCCCACTCCATTCCTTCGTGGCTCTTTCTTTGATCTCTATACGAAGCGAGAAACCAGATGGAAGAAGTGAATTTTTAATGATCAGTTTTCATTTTTTCTCTTTTATTTTTTAAGGTTTCTACAATTGAACAACCTGATTTGACAACCTTGGATCTGTTTGATTGATCGTCAGTCGTGTGATTCGCGTGATTCGGTCGATTCTTTCGATTCAGCAGTCAAAAGACGTTTTTAGAAATGGGTATAGTTTTCAGGTTGAGACTGGAGAATATCACTGTATAAATATTCAATGAATATTTAAAACAAATTTTGTTACAAATCGCTGCAATCCACATCATACAGGGGAGGGGGGGTAGCTTTTAAATTTTGGGCGGTGTGAATAGAATATTTATGTTTGGTTACGACGACATCCAATCACGCGTCTCGTTGATTGTGTTGACTGGTCTCAACCGGATTTCTAGCAACTGCGAGATTGCAGTTATCACGCGAGAAATTAGGCAATCGGAGTACACTGATCATTAATTTTCTCTTGCACCAGAAACGCAACCGGAAAAAACGCACACAATCCTAATTGGAAAAAAAAAACAACAACAACATATTAATGATAATTAATTAGGTAATAAATTATTATGAAACACGTTGATGGGAATTACCAGGAATTATTTTTCCCACTCGGAGAAACAAATTGGACGAACCAAAAACCCGAAGAAATTTAGTAGGCTAGTTGAACGAGTTGCGTGATGCAAACGGGATTGTAAACGTCTGTCCCAGAATGGAATCGTTCATTGCCACAGAAATGTGCCTGATTGAAGCCCAACGAGTTGCATTCTGACTTCCATATAAGGACATTACAGAGCAGAATGCGCATCAAGTGCATCCCGTTTGTTGCATGGTTATTACTTTATTATAATTTGTTTGTAAAACAAAAAAATTTAAAGAGAGTACCTACCTCCACTGAATGACGGAGATATTGAGTTTTGCATTCATGGAAAGCGCAGCATGAATTAGCATTACATTACAGAAAGAAAAAAAACAAACAATTGAACGATGATGTAAAGTGTACGAGCTTCTTCCTCCTTCGTTGACGGGAGGAATTTTAAAGAATAGATGTAGCCAATACATAAACAATTTCAAATTTGTTTGATAATTGCGATAGGGCGTAAAACAAATGTTCATTCAGTATCAGTGTGAACCAACTTATTTACATGTTGGCCAATGGTTCGGAATGAAATGATGTTTGCAACTGAAATAACATGCAATGTCATTTGTAAACATTGTACGCATTTTGAAGTGCATATTACTGAGATGAAAGTGATTTCGGATAATGTGCGGATCGAACCTGAGATGAGCAAGTGATCTCTTTCGCTCTCAGCAGCGCTGCCAACTGAGCCACCACCGCTAACATATATCGTCGCTTTCTATGATTAGATTGATGCTTACTTGAGGCAGTCGCATGCTCATCAACCAGCACTTGTGTGGTAATTATGCATTTTCATTGTGCAATACCTGATACCGTGGGAATCTCTCTGATTGACCTCGGAATGTGTCTGATTGAAACCCAGCGAGTTGCATTATGACTTCCATATGAGGATATTACAGTGCAGAATGCAAACTAAGTGCATCCCGTCTTTGACAGGGTTATTACTTTGCTATAATTTGTTTGTAAAACAATAAAAATACAAAGACAGTATAGTACCTCCACTGAACAACGGTGATGATGGAGTTTGCCTTCGCGGAAAGCGCAGCACGAGTTAGCATTACATCATAGAAAGAAAAAAACAATTGAACGATGATGTAAAGTGTACGAGCTTCTTGCTCCTTCGTCAACGGGAGAATTTTAAAGAATAGATGTAGTCATCTATACATTAACAATTTCAAATTTCTTTGATAATTGCGATAGGGCGTAAAACAAATGTTCATTCAGTATCAGTGTGAACCAACTTATTTACATGTTGGCCAATGGTTCGGAATGAATTCATCATGGTATAATAGGTTGAGAAGGTACCTCCACTGGGCCCTTCCCGGTTGGGCCCGATTTCAGGACTTTGGGTGGCGCTAGTTGCCAGAGTAGGCCGACTTTACATGGGAGAGATAGGGAATATGATCGTATTTTCAATTCTGTTAAGTAGGAAATAAAATTTTTACAATAATTTATTTTTTTTATTTTTTGAAATATTTTTAGCCACACAGTTCACTTTTTAATATAAAGATATGTTAAATACAATATTATGTTAGTTGGTTAAGGTTCCAAATCTTCTTTTGGAGGGTTATTTTGAAATTACGGCAATCTTTGCAGGCAGTGTACTTTCTTGCGTTTGGAAATTTGGACGATGGAGGTTGTAGTAAACGCTTACAAGAGTAAGAACGCCACACACCGCTATCTTCATAACCTTCGTTAAATTCAACCTGTTGTAATTTCTGGAGGACATTTTTAGAATTTACGTGAGACACAGTAACTCCACCACAAACTTCCAATTCATCAAAAACTTTGATAATATTTTCCAGCATAGTAAGCGATGTTAGTAAAGATGGCAGAAGTACAATATTTTGTGGAACTATCGATTTCTTCACTTGATAGGAAACGATTCCTTTACACAACACCAAATTTTTTTCGACTTCCAAACTTCCTTTGTCTTTCAGTACTTTAAATATGTTAAATTCGTCGTTTTCCTTGGTATACGACCAATTACTTGGAAATTTCAATTTTCTAATTCCCGTTTGCCAATCAATGTCCTGCTGAGTAGGTGTTAAAGGCATATCTTGAGCTTCTTCTCCACTAACCTTATTTCCATAAGAAATTGTAGCATCTCTCAAAGTAGTCACTACATAAAGTGGGGTATCTGTAGATTGCATCGTACTTTGTTTGTTTTTTGAAATAGGTTCCTCAGCAGATTCTTCAATATCACAATTTTTTTTCTTTATTGTGCTGCACATTACTTTTGTCATGTGAGGTGGGCAATCTAGAGTAAAATAACATTAATATTTTATTAAAGTAGATACTGTAATGACACGTAAACAATACTTACTAGGAAAAATTTTTGGAATTGCACCCGGTTTCAGTTTCCAATGCTTGTGTTCCTTGAAAATTTTTTGTCCTGCAACATTCACGAAATACCCTTTGTCTATTTCAGAGTCTAAAAAATGATGGACACAAACCCACGACTTAGCAGTGACTATATAATTTTTTCTTGGAATAGATTTCATCCATTGTTTTTGCATTTTTGGGTCTTTTGTCTTGAACAGCGGCACTCTTTCGGAGACAATTCCCTTTTTCACGTAACCAGAAGTGCACATTGGAACACAGCATTTATTCGGCATTTTTTTTTTTATTTAAAAACCGTCTTTCACTAGCAAAAACACTTTAAAAAAATTTGACGCACTTTTTTTTCTAATGACAGCCATTTGTCTGCTTTGTTGCCATGGTTTCTGCTCGTTAACAGAATTTTTTTCCCTTTATCCTTTTTAAACCCCCCGCGAACTCTAGCAAACCAGCTGTTGCTGGAAAACCGCAAAGCGAACACATATAAATTTTTTAAAAATATTGTATTTAACATATCTTTATATTAAAAAATGAACTATGTGGCTAAAAATATTTCAAAAAATAAAAAAAATAAATTTTTGTAAAAATTTTATTTCCTACTTAACAGAATTGAAAATACGTTCATATTCCCTATCTCTCCCATGTAAAGTCGGCCTACTCTGGCAACTAGCGCCACCCAACGTCCTGAAATCGGGGCCACATCGGGATAGGACACTCCTCTCAGAGTGGAGGTACAGTACCTTCTCAACCTATTATACCATGGAATTCATTTTTGCACATGAAATAACATTCAATGTCATTTGTAGACATATTATGCTATGTGTAGTGCATATTACGTAGATGAAAGTAGTTTCGAGTGTTATGTGGATCGAACCTGAAATGAGTAACAGATTTTAGTCTCTTTCAGTAGCGCTGCCAACTGAGCTACCACCGCTGACATACTTGATCACTTTCTATAATTACATTGGTGCTTACTTGAGGCAGTCACATGCTGATCAGTCTGCACTTGTGTGGTAATCATGCTTTTCCATTGTGCAATATCTGATACCGTGGGAATCTGTCGAATATGAGCCATAATGGTAGCCTTGTTCTCCCAGTATAACATTAATATGGAAAATGTGCCGCCCATTGGTAACCTAAATCCGATACCCAGCGGCTTCTGTTTCTCGCGACAGAGTAGCGAATTAGGCAGGGCCAATAATATTAAAACGACACACAGGTAATGTCTGTGATCAAGACAAACCCTGGTTTTGTTTTACTCAATGCAGATCCCATAGTTTGGGTCAACTTTAATTGTTCTGCAAAACCCAAAGATTATGGTCATAAAGCTGAATTCAAACAACATAATTTATTAGTAACAGGTGTATGGTGCACCAAAATTATTAAAATAAACACTAAACCCTCGAGTAGTTCCGCAGGTGTAGAGAACTTGTGAACTCAAATAGTAACACATCTAGACTTTGTATATTCTTTCATGGACATTCCAGTAAGTAACACATAACAATTCCACAGGTAAAAACTTGGAAATTTTTTTGCTCCATACGCCCGAAAAAGAAGCTCTATTAATCATCGATTCCAAATAAAATCTAAAGAAAAGCACTCAACAAAATCGGTTACATTGAACTTCTAAACGTTCCAATTCACTGCCCATGTCTTCGGTGCACAACGCCAGGCGCGATTCTTCACCAAAACTTTGCCAAACAACATCTTTATCAGGGCTAAATTCTTGTGGGAAGCGTTTTTCTTCGAATTCTGGTGAATTTGCTGGAGAGGGAAATGACTGCGACATGTAAAAAGAAACTTTAGAATCTTGATGTGCCCATTGAGGATCTTTGTCTCTGTAGTCTGCATCGGAGCCTTCGTAACAATGTTGCCACATCTCATCTGGTTGCAGGCTGGTCAATGACTTTTCTTCACCGTCCAAGCGTCTTCGACTTGAAGAATTTTGATTGAAGTTCAAAGTTCTGAGTGATGATGATGGTGTCATTTGCGACAAACTCAGCTCGTCTTCAGTTGGAAAGAGGACCATACGAAGAGGGACCGAAGTTACTTTCTCATCCAGCCGATCCTCCGATTCCGATGATTGGTCATGATGCCTGTCTGATCGGTTACGGCTCTGCTGAGCTTGTGACTTGGTTTTTTGTTCGGTTTCGGATGATGACTCGTCATCTTTAGTCGGCCAGGTCCATCCAACCATGGCCAGGCAATGCTAAGTAGTGCTAAATTTGTTTAAAGAAGATGTTAACACCAATCACGTACAAATCTATGAAGAACTATGTATGGGCGAACAATTTCGTTGTTCAAATATTTGTTCATTACCTTTCTTAAGAGAGATGACTGTGTTGCTGACCTCTCTGCTGTCGGAGAAGTTTTCATAATGGCATTAAAAAACGTATTTGACGTAGCTCATCTATTCGCAAAATTGCGTCGTTTCAACGTAGTTAAATCCCATGACATTTGGGCTTTATCAGAATATCTAATTTTACGTCATTCCGTAAGACAAGTTTCGTCGAATTTGCGTCCCTCAAGAATTGCCTAAGTTTGTTCGAGGATATCTTTTGCTAGAAATCTATGAAGAAAATCGGTACTTGAATTATCGTTAAATTTGGAATCGATTTTGTAGAAACTACCTGTGAGAATGATTTATGCATTGGTGTGAATGTATTCTCGTCCTTGCTTTCTACTGAAGCTATATATCAGTACAGTCACTTTCCATTCTTTAATCTTTGAATTCTTTTGACTATCTGGAACAAAATAAGTAGGCTGCTGGATGTAGAATGTTAAAACAACCCCGAACAAGACAGGAAGCATCCAGTTCTTCTATTTCAGAAATTTTGATTAAAAAAAAAGAAAGGGAGATTTAGAAACTTTTTCTTTGCACCTGTTGTGTTAGACGCTAAGCGATGCAATCCATATTGGCCAATCTTGCAACAGGGTAAACGCCATATTTAATAAGAATAATCTTCCAGGTAAAACGGCACCATTTGAAATTCTAATGTGAAGAAAGGTGGTTAACATTAGTTGAACGTCTGATGCACAACGTATTGTCATTTACAAGTGTCATCCGATAGAAAGACGCAGAGGGCTAATAGCTTCCGACCAAAGTGCCACGGCGATAAGACCAAACGATAGCCATACTTGACCGTTAACTCTTCCCCAAGTCGAAACAGATTTTTAGAAGTATCGGTTGGCTTGAAGCGAAAACAAAATGGTCAAGGCGCGTGCATCTAAGGACGATTTAAGCAATCGAACGATGCTCTCAGACACGACTGTCGTTGAAAAAGACAATCAATCGCAGGAGACGAACCTTGTCCCGACGATAAAAAGGCACGCTATTTTGCATAATTGAAAAGACAGAAAGTGGTAAAACAAACTGCCATTTAGGAAAACATCAGCATTGTATTACCGGATTTAGAGGACCAGTTGAGAGAGCAAATTTCGGGCCAAGTTGCAGAGAGAAGCAGCGCGGATAAGCTACATATACATACCGGATGGAAATGAAAAAGGATTTAAGCCCCGATTTTCGCAATAAATTTTTTTGATTTCATCTAAATCATCAGATTTTAGAATGGCGGCTTGTTTCTTCTCCTCCTCACTCCATTCCGTTCGTCGCTACAATTAAAAAGAAAGGGGAGAATGATTAGACTCGGATGTAAAAAAGTAGCAATAACAATCACAACAAAAAGCAACAATGATTAACGTTTTGAAAGGAGTGGGCGGGTGACTACATCCGGAAACAAGAGAATGGGGTTGTTTTAAATAGGATGATCGATCGAGAAATCTTTCCTAGTTCACACAGATGCAAATTGGGCGGCTGTAAATTTCACACTGGTTTAATAGAACAGCTGTCGAGGGGTTCTTTATTCAGAGCTACTGCTGTGTAGTGGTAGAGCCCAGGGGACGTGCGAGACAGCTGCGGGAGCAACCCCTGTTATTTACGTTTCCTGCGATAGGCAAAAAACGCACGTCCGCTTTAACCCTCTCCCTTCCCGAGTTCCCGACCAAGTATGCTAATGTACAACATAGCCTCGACAGCAATGAAACATCCATTCATCTTCCGCAACGCGTAATAACTTGGGGCGACAAATTTCCTTCAGTGTCGCATTAATGAAACTGGAAAGCAAACATGTTGTCCAACACAATCAGTAATTTCACGAATAAGCTTTCAGATGACGTATCCCTATTAGGCGAAATAATGAGGAAACAAAAGATGATTAATTACCCGATTTCTGAGGAGTTTGTTCTTTTCATCTCGTGAGATCTTTTGATTACAGATTGATAGTTTGGCCGACTTGATTATCCACTCTTGCGATTCAGTCGCGGATGCCTTGACTATCTTCACCAAATCATCATATAAGGAAACTAGTTTCAATGCGCTTTGAGGGTTCAGTTGCTTAGGAATATGGCCCTGTTAAAGAAGAATGTGTTTTATGCCGTTGGTAAAGAAATATGTGGACTAGACTTACGTCCAAAAGCGAAGATATGTACATGTAAATAGCTTTGTAATCTACTTCACAACATGATGCTGGATCAGGGTGCTCTTCAAACATGGCTATCCATTTGAGCATTAATGCAGGGATGGGAGAATGTCTTTGAGCTTCAATGCAGTCCCTGATCATAGTGATCCATTCTTCGACAGGGGATGGTTTGATGGCACTTCGTTTTTTAGGAGGGTCCCTATATTGACAAGAAGATAATAGTGAGAACAAAAATTTTTATTTCATCAAACATTTACCTTTCTTTAGAATCATCCTTGAGGGGTTCAGACCACCTGCTTAGCTCTTGGAACATTTCTCGTAGGCCAGTTTCTGAAATCAAATTGGTGGGAAAAATTTTTCGGATCTCTTCATATTCCCCGTGGAATCCATTTGTTTTAAGATACTCTATTATCTTGCTAAGATTCTCGTCATCCCAAACAGTTTCACGGGAATCGTATCTTATTTTTGGCTTTTTGTTCAGTGGTGATGTGTCCAGATTAAATCTCTTGCGTGTTCGTTTCCTTTTCACCTTTTGGACTGGGGTTGCTAATGCTCTTTCTGTTACATCAGCGTTAGAATTATTCATTTTACAAATTTTCTATCAGCCCTCAACCGACAATTTGGGAAAGAAGAATTGTCGTTTGTCGAATTACTAGTATAGCAGACGAAATCAATCCGCTGGATAACTAGAATCAACTACTAGATGGCGTTGGCGAGTTTTAAACAAGCTTTAAAAAATAAATAAAGCCAAGTTACGACAGGACAGAAAATGGCACAAAATGGTTTGAGTGTATCCACGTCTGGCGTGTAATAATACTCTGAGCCTAACTCAGTTTTCCAGTCCAAGAGGATGACAGGCGAGAAGGCAGTAGAGGGAGGAAATGTCGGGGTGAAAAGTCCTACTGAAAACAGCAGTAAAACGCATCAAATAGGATTACACGGGCCAACCCCGCGTCAACATTGATAAGCACGCGAAACCCTATCCGGTAAGTCAGGCCTCCCCCCGTTGCTCGGACAAACGTATTCCTTCATAGTGACAGGGCCCCCAATGTCCTCCCTCATTTTAAAATCCCGATGTTTTCTTATATTTTCTTTTTCCGGTCTTTTTCGAACAAAAAAAAACCCTTTACCTTGATCCCTTTTCTTTTTCCAAACTTGTTTTTCAACATCGTCTCTTTTTTTGTTCGTGTCACTCACCAGCAACTTGGCGAATCCCTTTACTTAAAAAAAAAAAATGTTCTTTTCTTCTGAATGTTCACGTTTTTTTTGTTTTGTTGGAAAACAACTTGCGTCATTCAAAAAGTTGGGTCCCACAAGCTTTGGACGTTCCAGTCAAAAAGCGCGACGTTTGCACAGCAACGGTGGACAAGTTCTTGTATTTGATAAGCACGACAACGTGCACGAACATCACGCAATTCGACGCTTCATTTCGTCTCTTTCAAAGAGAATCAACTTGGATAACGTCAACGCTTTTAACGCTGCCCCGTCAACAATATGGGCTACTATATAAAAATGGCTTTTTGTTTGTTTCGTTTTGTAATTGCCAGCACGCGTGCATTTTGGCCGTACGGTTGGTTAATAAAAATTCGACCGCAGAAATCTGAACGGCTTATTATATACTTGTCTGTTGTAAAACGCATTTCTTTCTGTTTTTGAATAGCAGTGCGTGTATTATTGCTCTGTTTAAAGACACGCCGGAGCGCTTAACATAAACGTATGCATATCACATTAATAGGCTATACGCGTGTAATCGGGAGGACCGTTTATTTCGCGCATCGTTTTCCCATACACTGGTCTATAATCAATTGTGTATAAGAAAAATGGCTGCTGCTTTATTTGTGTAAATAGCATAGTTTTGGCTTTAATTTTTAATTTGTGAATCGCTTTGCGTATATATATATAGTCTATAAAACAAATGGCTGTATCAAGCGGGTCTATTTTTTATATTCGCTTTTTTTTTTTTTTTAAATATATTCATGATGGTCTGATTTAATAGACGGGGCGACGAGAGTAACTGGCCAGAATTAAGAGCCGGTTTTCTTTTTCTTCGGTTTGGAACCTGTGGCTTTTGATTGCTGACACATTAAAGAGGAAGGCCGAAGGAGGATAATTAAGGCGAGAAAACAAACAAACAAAAAAAAAATCATTTTCTTTCCTCTTTTGTTTTGTTGTCGTGAGGAACGGGCGACAAAAAGTCGGGTTTCAAATTTATTGATCCTGTCAACCCTGTAGTGGAAGGGACAACAACAACACTCAAACAACAAATTCTACAACCCTTTCCTTTCTGTTTTCTTTTGTTTGTTTTTTTATATTTTTGAATGCTGCTATTTAGCCTATAGCATATATTTTTCTCGTGTAATTAGGGGGAGAAGGTTTTCAACGAATGCGACTCGAAAAGTGCAGCAAATGACATGATTTTTCTTTAATGTTTTTCTTGATTTATAATTTTTTATTTTTCGTTTCCACCTTTTCAAAGTCCGTTGTAGGAACTCAGCCACCTAATTTTGACCATTTATCCCATTTTAAGTAGACTATACGATGGTAAACTAACAGTTCAAATCCTGTTCTTCGTCTACTCAAGAGCTTTGTTAAAGTCCTTCAATCCTACACACAGCATATACCTGCCCTATACTTAAACGCTGTAATGCGCAGCATTACGTGTAGACGTAACGCGTACAAGGATTTTCAGTTGATATGCTCGTATATGCTTTTAGCTTTTCAAGACGATAATGATTATTTATTTGATTGGCTTTGAAAGTATATAACGTCCGCAATGAATAGGAATCATCCTGGTAGTTTTTCTTCTTCTTTTTTTTTTCCACTCTCTAAAAGACTTTTGAAAATGTTGGTGGGGATTTATTACACAACTGCAGTGTGAAAGAGCGGATGTTTCACTTGTGTCCACTTTTATGTTTTTAAAAAAAGACGTAGACGACTAAAAAAGAAACATTTAAAAAGAAGAAATAAAAATTTTTTTTTTCTTGTTAAATAGCTAAAACGACGAAACCTGTACCTTTTTATTTACCTTTGTCCAAGGTTAATTTACGACTTTCAAAGCAATAACATGTGTCTACCTTCATTCTCTCGTCGCCAGCAGTTCCCCTCCATTCTTACGTATTTTTTTTAAAGCCGTTTTTTTTTTCTTCTTTTAAGTTTGTAGCAAAACAAAAAAGAAAAAGGACAAATAGAGTTGGTTATAAAAATTAAAAAAACAGAAGACACGAACGTACATTGATCTAAATAGAAACACAAGATTGCAATAGACAAGATGTGTATACACAATTCTCGTCGTGCGTTCCTTAAAAAAGAAATGTTAAATCATAGATGCCTTTATGTATTATTGATGTAGGTGCATTTAAGTGCGGCGTATTTAGGCCTGGTATATATATACAAATATGTTGAGGAAAACACGCGCTTAAGGCCTCATGTAAGTTGTAAAACAAAGTTGGTTATGAATTGATTACCATGTCCAGCAGCGATTCCTGCATACGCGATACAGTTTAAGATTAATTCTAATTTGTAATCTTATTAAAAAATTAATAAGACGTTGATTATCTTTTAAAAAAAAATGTCGTTTTCCGGTCGTGGTTGGACACGATTCGTGATCGAATCGATTACACGATGTTCAAAATGATGGAAAGGCAAAAATAAATAAAATAAAATATAATGAAATTTGCTTTTGTCATATCGAATAGGGGCGGGTACAGATAAAAAAAGCGAACACAATAACAAGTAGACAAGGGAATAAAAAAATTAAAAAAGGGGCACACAACTATGTGAGCAACTAATAATAGTGGGGGCTCCATAAGATTATGTTCGTGATGAATGACCCCCGCTCGATTTCAAAAGCCAATTCTCCTATATTAGGGACTTGCTTTTTAGAGATATAAAAAATCAAACTATTTAGACAAAAAAAAAAAGAAGAGGGAAGACATGCATTCAGGACATGGATATGCAGTTAGCTTCGTTATGTACAAGTCTTTCTCTTTAAATATATAATATTTCCTCTTCCATCATCAGGTATTCATCATCGAACCAAATGCCATTCAGCCGCACATCTTATAGCCGATCGTTTTCCCCTCTTTTATTGTAATATTCTTTTGTTGTTGTCTGTTTTCTTTCTTTTGCTGTCTTGTTGTCGTGAGACAGAGAGCTATTAAAAGTTACACGGACGATAATCGATCGATTCTCTGACGAGCATTTATTTTTCAAAGATTAAAGCAACAACAACAACAAAAGAATGATGGAATTTTTCAGAGATTGAAAGAGAAAAAAAAAACGAGTCCTCGGTTGTCGTCGACCGATTTTTGAAATGTTTTCCCTTTTTTTGTTTTCTCTCTTCGGGCTGCTGGTTGTTGATGTGTGGTGCACATCAGTGGCCGACTGGCGCCAGACTTCTGTCCAGCCAATGGAAACGGTTCGAAATTGATTGGCTTCGAGCGCGCGCGCAACGGCCAAAAAATCTACCAGAAGAAGGCAGGGACACCCTCATCCATCGCAGCACAAGAAAAAAAAAAGAAAAAGAAAAAAAAAAACAACTCGTATGTCGGACATAATCGACAAGCTCCGAATGCCTGAATCGAGTGGTTATGCTTGTCTTTTCTTTCTTTCTTTCGCTATCTATCGCCTCATTCTTCTTCTTCTTTCTCTTAATACCTCAGTTTTTTTTTTCTTTTCTTCTTCGTGCTGTGCATTGTCTTTGAGTCTTTCCCTATGGACAACGATTCGGCATAACTCCATAAGTAGACTATATAGGATATCGAGTCTATACACGAACAATCACGTATATATCCATGTATACATTGAAAGCAAATCTGATGTATATACAAGTCTATATATATTGTCTAATACATATAAATATATTCCTTTTTCTATATGTCCATTGTTCTATCTAAATAAACATACTACGTATAGTCTTAATGCATATATCTGCTTGTTTAAATGTATGCATCATTTAATGACGCTGATATCGCGTTGTTCGGAGGGACGCCCCTTTTGATATAGCTAATAGTCTGTGTGTGCATCGACACATACATTCAGCTATATGGCTGTGTGAAAAAGGATTAGATCGTGTCGCAGTTTGTTATGCATTATATAGACAGAATATAGAGGCGTATTTAAACATTGACCAGCAACATAAAAGGGTGAGAGTCGTGTGAAAATGCCACGGCCGACACGATGAACATTGCACATCACGACGAAAAAATGTATATCTATAGTCTGCATACAGTAGTATATAGATCCTTCTATAATATATATTTTAATGCGTATTATAACGAGAAATCTATATGTAGGCCCTATAGATTAGACGTAAGGCGCTTATGTTCAACCGCCGATGCAAAAAGCCAATGTAGAACACAAGGAGAGGCCTATCTATTTCACATTGATTTGGGTGGTGTAAAATAAGAAAAGGGTTGACACGCATCCAGCCCAGATATATCAAAGAAAAAAAGATGGCCTTTTTTCTTTTTTAATAAAAAATGTTGAAATGAAAAAAAAAGGGGGAAGAGTGGGGGGATATATAAAAGGAATGGCTGCGTGACGTTGATGCTCTCGTGCTCTTATATGCAGTATACGTTATATAAAGAGTGCATGTATATAGTATAGCACAGAGAGGCTGTGATGCGAATAGTGGAAATCACTTGTCAAAAAGCCTTTGTGATGCTCGACGTCTTATAATGCAATAATTGTGGGAAATGGCTCTCTCCCTTTGTTGTGTATATACATTTCACGTCAATACATAGAGGATAGAGACTGCTGCATGTGTATACGTGTCGATCGATAATGTTCTCGCTTCTTGTTCACCCGCCATATATGCTTTACAATGCATCAGATGAAATCAAACCACTTTGATGTTTGACACACAAAAACGATTAAATGGCCTTTAAATGAGGCTATATATTTCAGCTTTGTTAATATATAAATGCGATTGAATATATCGATATTGATGGCAATTTGTGATGTTGATAATCACGGGATGATACATCATATAGCCTACACATCACCATCATCAAAATATATGTTTAGCAAAGCACTTGGGTGTATTTGTATGTCCTCGTTGATGGACATTGAAAATAAAAGTAATCAATTATATCCAAAGCGCGAGATGTATAAAAGACATGAACAATTCACGAGCTAAACTATATAGAGCTATATAGACTCAAAGAAAAAAAAAAGGCCCTGTAGCCTACACACATGCATTACCAACAACAATACACAGACATGTAAAAATAATAAAAGAAAAAGACAAACACGAAGAAGAAAATGTTGGAGAGTTAAAAGGCCAACTCTCTCACTATATACGTGGGAAGTTGTACAGATGCTCCTTCAATAAAGTAACATGGCGTATTTACATGGCCCGTCATCGTCATATTTAGCAACAGCAACAACATTCTTCTAATGCGTTCACGATTTCTGTTGTTAGACTATACACACATATAGAACGACATTATAGACCTACATAGAATATATAATATAGGCCTATATAGATAATAGGCCTATAGTGGGGAAATCAAAAGTTGCTGTAAATACGTACAAAGAGGGGGGTAATTAACAAGGACACGTGATCAGTCCCCCTCTACACCTACGTATGTATAGCACTGAAATAAAAATTAAAAGGGTTTCTTTTTGTTGTAACAGAAAAGGGAGGGTGTGTATGTGGTCGAGGTTTCGGGAAATGATGATGAAAATATGAAGTGCTTTTGGACGCTCTTTTATTATAGAATGAAGAGCAAGAGAGGGCGTTAGTAGGGGCGGGTTAATGGTCATTCAATGGTTGATGCTTTCAGTATATAGCTATACATTCGCCTCTCTCTGTCAGCACCCCTCACTCAGGCAGTGCACAGCACTATTCACGTGCACACAATGGAGTGATTAGAGGGATATAGTCAGCCCCAACACTTTTTCTTCCTAAATGGGTCGAATTTATTTTATCAAGTGCACAGCCAATTGAAACGCCCTTTTTTTATAAATATAATCATTTAGCCTATTATTTTATTTGAAAGATTTATTTTGGGGATGATCTATAAGAGATTCGTAGAGGGATATACTCATATTTTAAAAAGGGGGTAACAATATAAACGGAACAGAAGATGATGTAATCAGAAAAATTACAGTTAATACATTTATTAGGCACAACACCTTTATCAAGGGGTTAAATTTGCATTTTGTTTTGCCTATATTATAATAAACACAAGAACTAATCTAAGGCGATTGGCGTCCATGGGAACAATCCCAAAAGTTATTCATTAGTTAAAGTTTAGGTCATGACATATATAATAGACGTGTAAATAACGAATATAAACACACTTGACTTCCATATGAACGTAAACTATATAGTTATTGGAGAAGTCTTACACCAAAGGGGACCGCCATTTTGATTGCGTTAACGGTCTCCCGATGATGTTCTGTATATAAAACGATAAAAATATAACACAAAGACGTCGAATGGGTAAAAGGCCGATGAGTGATGATGTTTAAGCACTCGGCCATCGTTACGGTTCAGCTTCACGGCCTTCTAATTTCCGTGCGTGCTGCAACAACCCTCTTTTTCACCATAATAAATCTATACGATGTAGAGAGGAGAGAAAAAAAGTAAAATAACTGCCCATCGCGTAACTATATAACGTATATATAAGCCCATGTAGAACACACGTAATGCACCTACACACTCGTACATATAATAATAATTATACATAGAGCTATTTATATATATACGATGCGGTTTGTTACATCATCGACCAACGCCACTATTACACATCGGTCAATACCAACAACAAATGTTGAATCTGTGTGTTGGACCCCCCCCTCCGTCCTCGGTTGAAATTGGCCGTTCTCCTCCCCCCTCGTTTCCTTGCTGCATCCATAAGTGGTTGTGCTACTAGACTTGCATTTTTGTTTTTTTTCTTCCATTTTTTTCTTTTTTTTTTCTTTTTAGAGGGTTCTGTAGAGGGGTTGTGTATAGGGAATCTGTTCACTGTATATATATAGTTGTGCACTTGGCAGTGACGTGCGATGGGGGACCCCCCCGGTTGCGTCCTGATGGCCGGAACCGACCGAATAATGGCAGCGATTTCCGATTGACACCCAACGGCCTCTAACTCGATAATGGAGGGAGGGGAGATGGAGGGGGTAGGGGGGGGGTGAGTGAAAAAAAATAAAGAGTGAGGGGTTTTATATATAGAATATTTATATATCTAAAAAGGTTGAAGAGAGGGGAGCGAATGAATAGATGGGATATAATGAAGAGGGAGGGGATGAATTGAATAAGAGGGGTTGGAGGGAGAGTTTCTAGATTGCTCAGTCACTGTTACGTGCACGCACACTATGTAGAGTGGCGGCGGAAGGAAGAAGCGATCTGACCGCACCAAAAAGAGAAAAACCAGAGGAAATTGTCGTTTTCCTCTTGAATTTCGTTTGGCCATTTATTTTGTTGTCGTACAGACTCCTCTTTTTTTTTTTTTTTTGTACGGAAATGTGCAGAGCTGGACATCGTATAGAAACAGCCCGATGTGGTTGTTATATATATAGTTATTGCATCAATGTTCCCGGTTTGATTGGACCTTGACGATTGATTTGCTTTTTGTCCGCTGTTTTGCTGCAATAGATGGCAGCACAAGTACGACCGACAAATTTTTTTTTTTGCAAAAAAAAATTAAATGTCTCTCTGATTTTCCTCCTGAAATTGAAGCAACTAACTATTGATAAACATCAAATTCGTCTTTTATTATTCTAAAATACCCGCAAAACATTAAAATCACATTCCCATAACGTGAGTCTACATCCTGTTTATTCTGCTTAAGCCTAAAGCCAACATCTTGAAGGAGCACGAACAAACAACTGGAAGAAGAAGAAGAAAAAAAAAAGACATTGTTAACAAAGAGCACGCTATATGCAAATGTACTTTGAAAAAGTTAAGAACGGGATGAAGAAAAGAAAAGGACACACACATATCTAAAGAGAATGACAAATGTGGCTACTAAAAAAAAAAAAATAACAAACGAAAACGGAGAGGGGCGCGTTCGGTGTAATGAAGTTGACACGCTCCGCTCTTATCATCGAACTCTATAACATATACACACTTTTTCGTTGGTCTTATCCCCCCCCCCCTACTTTCCTTCCTTCTGCATCGTCTTTGATTTTCTTTGATTTTTGCTTACATGTCCGTCTTTATATTCTCAAATGGACAAGTCGTGTTCGACTAGTTGGCCATCAGCCCCTCTTCACGTTGCTGTTCTTCAGCAGCAGCACTATAATTATAAATTCCCCTCCCTCCCCCCCTCTCTTTTTGGTCTTTTTTCTTTTCTTTTTGAATTTTATATTCACCATTTTTTAGTGTCAACGCCGAAAGGGTTTTTTTTTTTTTATTATTATTATTTTAAACAAACGAAACAAGACGCGCATTATTGCACACGGCCGAAATTATCGCGTGACATCCGACTTGTCTATTATCTATCGCTAAAACATGTTGAAGGTCTCCCCTCCTTCTCTTCAAATTTATATATGCGTGACTCTCTCGCTGTTTTAATAGACGCCAGCAGGGCCAAGGGCCAATCACAGCCGATGACCGCAACGAACGCGTTCAGATGTTGTTTATTTTCTTCTCAGTACATAGGACAACAATATAAAGAATCGATCAATAGCTTCTTTTCTTGTCACGTTATAATGATGAGCTGATTCCCACGAATTGTTAGAATTAAAATTAAACAAAAACAAAACCAGTTTCATTCATTTCTAGTGAAACTTATATCAAAACAAAGGCTGCCTTTTTATTTCTGATTGGCTGACAAACAAAAATCACACACTAAAAGCAATATTGTATGACTTAATGATAATGCCGCCCTTTTCTTCTTCTTGAAGTGTGCACACGTTATAATAGAGCGAGTTTTGGCCATGAGCGATGGTGATGACAAAGTGCGGGACCATCCATCAATAAAGCCGAGACGTTGCAGATGTACATAGCAGCATATTGCATATAGATGAGACCCCAGCACTGATGCTGATGTATGACGATATCGTATATACGTATATATAACCTTTAGTCTGTACGTACATCACATACACCCCAGCGTAATAATGTACACGTGTCACGTTGAGCGACATCGTTCTATATATTTACAGCGTATTTTTATTTTTTTTTTTGCTTTCTTCTTTTCTTTTCGAAAACTTGTGTATCGACTCCAAAGTGGCATACAAAAGAAAGGCCATCGCATAAAGAAGTTCGGGAGATCGAGTCGTAATGCTGACACGAATTTTACATTAGTCGAGTATATATGAGCCTAATTTAAACATATAGACACACACGTGGTGTGTTCAGTAGCCTATATATAAGCTATATACAGTCGATAACGTGTGTGTGTGTAAGAATCTCTCTAGTTTCTTTTATATAGCGTGTGTATATGCGCGTTAGATTGAAAAGGAGAAGAGAGAGAACAAAGTATATAGTCTAATGGTATATATATAGGCCTCTATTCAAAGTAATTATTGAAATTGAGGGCGTGGCTGAATTGAACCCTTGTTTTGTGTGTATAGGTATACGTTTGAAACCTGCTGGACAACTATATATGTATAGGCTATATGGGCTATATGCGACACGAAAAGGGTTTTCATTGCAAAACAAACAGCCAAACACGGCCATTTTTTTTTTTAGATGCTATCAACGCATCGTGTCGATAGCGATTGTTTTTCTGAAGTTGTTGGTCAGCTGCGTTTTTCAACGAAGCTGTACGTGTTATTCGCAAACCGCGGCAGATCGTCTGCTGCTGTTTATTGGCTCGTCTATATTTATTCATTCTCAACTCTATATGCTTTCTTTCGTTTTTTTCTTTACACAAAGCTCTCCATAGCTACACACACACACACACACACACACAAAAGAGAGAAAAGAAAGAGTTTGGTTATATCGTTCGTTCTAATATTGATTTTTGCTGGCCATTAACCAGTGTCAACATCGCTCGGTCAATTCCGAAAGAGAGAGAGAGAGCATCTGTCCTTTTCGCTTTCTTTGACGAGTGGACGTCCATCACACACCAAATCTCGAACTCTTTATTGAACAATGATTATTTTATTTATTTATTTATTTTTTTAATAAAAAAAGGGAGGAAGAAGAACATTAAAACAGCAATGCCATCAGATGAGTTCTCCATCGTGTGTTAAGATAAGAAAAAGAAAGAAGCGTGGGAAATTCGAAAAAAAAAATAAGATGATTGAATAAGAATATAAAAGAAAGAAAAAGCGGAGGCAATTCCGCGAATTAAAAAAAAAAAATAGACCGGACGTGACGTAATATATTTTTTTATTTTCTTCTCCAGCATTATCAGCTTTTGTTATATATATTATATATAGGTAGCGTTTCAACGCCTGCAACCATCCCCCCCCCCCTTCTAAAAAAAAAAAAAATGAATAAATCAGCCGGTTTGTCTAACACGCGCATTCGACCTTGTGTGTATAGTACAAGAGATTTCTCTCACTCTCTCGTATAAATACAACCCGATTGTGTGTGTATATACGTATTAGACTGTATATACATATAGCAGAGGCTATTACGCCTCATCATCGTCCAATAGAACGGCAGAGAGATTTATTGTTGTATGTATACATATAGACGCGTTGGGGCCCCACCACGAAGAGAAACACGCGTTCAGCCTCGACATATACCGGCCATTTTCTCGTTGTTCACGTTCGATATAGATTTGTAGAAAATGTTGGATGTGTTGTATACGCGTTGATGCCCCCCCCCCCCTGCTATTCTTGTCGACAAGGGCATCATATTAGCACAAATGAAAAAATAAAAAAAAGAATAAATAAAATAACGTGATTCTTCGTTCTGATTCGTGATCGGCCGATTTCTCTGTAATTCAAATCATCTCGTCATTCTTCTCTTCCAAGATTTTTTTTCCCCCTTTCATTCTGGCGATGAATCGTGTTTATTTTACGATCTTGTTTGCCCACATTTTGCCTTTGAGCATAATATTCAAATTTCTCAAGAAAAAAGAGAGTTGCTTGTGGGTGGTCTTGGTTTCGTTTGAGAATTGAAAAGACCATATGACGAGCCACACAAAATCGTGTTTTCGTGGTCGTTCAAATTGAGTTCGGCTGCTTCTTTTTTTGGATTGTTGTGTATATTCTATTATAATCGCGTTCGGGACTGTTAAATATTCGATGAATGAAGATGGCGGATGGTCCGTTTCATCACTAACGCGTGGGTACATCCTGTACAGTCTATACACGTGTTTCAAAAGAAGGAAAATTCGAATTTCTCTTTATATGCATAACGTTTGGTGTTTTCGCTTGTACGAGACAAGGAAAGTTCAATAAGAAAACACTTCAAACTGAAGTATATATAGGAGCCCTATACGTATTCGTCAATGCATCAAATGGGATGACGTCATATTTCTTAGGAATATATAGACTACGTTATTGTTGCATCATCATGTCCGGAATTTTCCCAAAAAGATAAATCGCACGAATAAGCACATAGCCTATAATATAGCCGTGGATATATTATTATTATTGTTGTTATGTGTGTGTGTGGGGGGGGGAAAAAAATGACGCAGTCATCGGAAGTCGCCACTTGTCGCCATTTTCTCCCACTCTCATTTGTATTAGATAGATAGATTTTCTTGAAAGCTCATTTTCTTTCGATTCAAGTCGATTAACTGGACGCGTTTGAAAGAAAAAAAACTTTGGCTTTTCACTTGAAATTGCCGACGGACGAATGGGAATAACAGCTGACGGACTGTGCTGGACTCTTTCTGGCTCTCCCTGTATATATATCAATCAATACATCCTCTTTTATCATTTTGAAAAGAAAAAATAAATAGAGAAAGGGTCGATTTAAATCTGTGTAATAATATTATCTACATTCCGTCTGTGTTTTGATGAGAAATGTTGAAGAAAACGGGCAAACGTGGAAGATGGACTTTGCTCGTAAAAGTCCTTTTTCACATGGGTTTGCTGCTGCTGCTGGTACATCGCCAACAACGTATACATAGCCTAATATACACATCCTATATCTATATAGTCCGAAATGGCTCGGCTGTTTATTGATTCGGTCGGTTTAATATCCAGAAAATCCAAGAAAAATAAATTTTCATTTGATTTGTTTTGATTGGCCACTGGTTTCAGGCCCCACTTTAAATGGAATATCCAAGCTCTTTTCATTAAAAAAAACACATCTAAAAATGTCTGTCTCATTAGTCACACACAACACACACACAAAAAAACGGATGTGAAAGAATTAAAAATCAATTATGAAAAATCAAAACTTGTGTTTAACAGAGCCTTAACCTTATATAGACTAACACACACACAAAAAAGGGCGAGATCCATGATGGCTTTGACTCGGAGAAGGATCGAGCAGCTGGAGCTGTTTGATAAGAAACTCGGGTATACACACACACACATACACATAGAAAAGAGAAGGGGACGAACGTCTTGTGTGTAAAGGTCTTCCATCATCCTTTATTTTTTGTGGAAGCCGACTTTGTTGATGGGCCGGTAATTGGACGCAGCTCTCATTTCTGGCCCCCTCGCGCCTCTTCTTCTTCTTCCTCTTCTTTCAATATTTATTTTATTTCTACTTTTGGCCGACTATAATATTCTTTGAACTTTTAGTGACGTGTGTGTGTGAAACGGTCGTGTGCCGCAGCTCATCGCTCACACACGGTCCTTTTTTTTTTGTTTTCCCCTCGCTGGCCTGTGTGTGTTATTTAAATACAAGTGTTTATTTGCATATACGATGACCGCGTCTCTCTCTCTCTGCTGTTTGAACAATATAACAAGTTGGCGGGGAGAACGACTGTGTCTGATATACACAGGCACACGAGTGCTGTGTTAAAGAGCATCTCTTTTTGGCAGAGGATATCGAGGATTCGACACATCCGCTGGGAGGAGACACGTACATGTATACGTTTCTTTCTTTTCTTCTGGCAACAACAACAACAGCTGAAGAAGGAGGAAATGAGAACAAGGCGGGGATTTGTTGGATGCAGATCAGAATGGATGATGCCAAGCATTTGTTCCTTTCTTGTGCTGCTATATGGTTTGTGCTGTAAAACAAGGTAGGCCTACATATACTGTCGAACGAATCAAAACAAAACGATTGTCTGTTTTGCACAGCATCCATATATAAATGCATTTGAGCCAAAGTCGTTGATGTTTAAATAGAATATTCTTTTATTTCGCCAAGGGATTTATATTTTCTTTTTCTCTTGTATCTATACATTGATCTGTGATTGCGTGTCGAAGATTATACAGCATCAAACGAATGCTGTGTAGGCCTATATATACATATAGGTCATGTAGCTTTTTGACAGCATCGATAATGTCAACGAACTTTTGATTATGTAATCAGCTTATAGCTGTAGCCTATATAACTGCTGTAAAGATATTCAATAAATAGGTCTGTATATATATACCGATGCTGCGAGGATTTGTTTTGTGATGGCGATGACGTGGTGTATAAAGCCGCTGCAAACCGGCGATGGGTCAACTATAGTCAATAAAAAGGGAGGCCTGATATTGGTCGTCAATTTTCGAGAGAGGACCTATTTATGGATGGAAATGGCGTGGGAAAAGAACACAATGGACATCACCACATCAAGACACGAAGAGGCACCAAGTTCCTCCCCAGTACATCAATTGGTTTAACACAATTTCCGATTGTCCGAAATTGCAAAATAAGATCAAAAATATTTTTATTTATTTATTTATTTATTTATTTATTTTTGAAAATGATTTCTGCAGCATTGCCAACATGGCGGGCTTGTGTCTATATAAATTTTATACATATATAGGGAGAAGGAAGGAAATAATCGGATTGCTTTGGTCGTTTGGTGATGGCGTTCTATATCAAATACACACGACATGGGGGGCTACTCATTTTCTTTTGGCTCGTGTCTGTGTGTGACAGCAGAGAGCGAGTGAGAAACATCGGACTGCTGCGCAACGTGCGATAACAGTTTTCCAACAGCAACAAAACACAACCCAAAAGGGATCAAACAAAAAGTAGGAACAAAGTCTCTCTCTGTGTGTGTGTGTGTGTGTATAACCCCAAAAGACCTCCCCCTCCCCCACTTCGTCGTATGTATATACTACATGGAGAGGAAGTCGTCATTGATGATCGACATCTAGACTTTTCGTTTCGAATATGTGTCTCTCTTTGTTTTGAATCGTTCGGATGTGCGGGGGACGTGAGTTTAAAACTCTCTCTATTTTATAGTCTATATGCTCATTTAGGGCAAACTGTTATTATTCTAACCGTTTCGCGCTTCAAATATCAAAGCCAATTAGGCCCAGTTTTCGTTTAAAAAGGCAGCAGGCTTGAATTTATTTCGATTCACAATAGGATGATGTGCTGCCACTTGAAATGTTATGTTGCTCATATGGACGGCCGTCTCCATTATCTCCATTCAAAATATAAAAACTGTCCATTTTTTTTTTTTGTTTTTACTCTCTCGACGATTGAAATCATTCAAAAAAAAAAAAAAAGGAATCCTTTTAAATGGCATTTTAAAAAAAGCTGAGGGAGAGGGACGTGACAAATTTATAATCCGGCTTTCGTATAAATGCAAACGTTGGACTTGCATATAATACGTGTGCCAGAAGCGCGGAAGATAATAGATTTAAATGTACATATATATACATAAGGGCATCATCACAACGGCCTGTGAATCGTATATGGACATTTATAAACATCGCCCCCCCTCTCTATACTTCAAACTCTTTATCGGTCGAAAAGCAGGAGACTCTTCTTCGGCTTTTTCTTATTTCCCTTTTATTCGGGCAAACGATGGATGGGATTAAAACGTCCGTGCGCATCATTCGAGAATTCCAGACAAAAGACAAACGCCAAGAGCACATATTCTATAATATTTAAAAAGAATAAAAGGGATAAATCAAATAAATAAAACAATAATAATAATTCATCCTGATGTTGTAGACATCAGATATTTACAGGATATATACGTCGCTAAAAACCGAAGGCAATATCAATGAAATGTCGGCTTGTTGATCACGTCGTCGACGCAACGACTCCCGCGGGATAATAGAACAACACCTCCCCCCTCCCCCTTTCTTTTTTTCAGTTAATCCACACCATCTCTCACTCTCTCTCTCTCTCGTTTCATCAGTGTTCCACAAGAGCATCGAGAGACACACACTATGGTATATATCTATACACTTTGGTGTCTCTGTATATATCATTTGTATCTTTTTGAAAAGAAAAAGGATCATTGTATTATTATGAACAACACACAACAGCAAGCCGATATATATAGCCTATATGATGTGCCTCCAGGGCTTTTAAATATATGCACTGCGTTATATATATATATATGTATAACTAAATACAAAATATATTTATGTATCGCCCTCTCTCCGACACCTCGTGTGTCATCGAGTTGGGCATTTCTTTTTTATCTTCCTATATTAAATGATGTACACTATATAGCGAGCAGGGGGAGGATGTATCTGCATATTCAAGATTCGATCTTGACCCATGTGGACAGAAACTTTGTTTTCATGTATATATCAAACACGGATATATAAGCTGATATGAAGGAATTTCCATTGATTTGATTGTATATATAATTTAGATCATGTAGAAGGCCTACGACCAACATCAGGTTTTTAATTCTTAATGAGATGAGAAATCTGGCCTTTGTTTTCGAGTCTCTTTTCATTTGAGACAAAACCAAAGAGTCGATTGATAACAGATGTTAAATATAGTCAACTTGACGGTGTATATGTGTGAGAAAAGGCAGAAACAAACCTGCGAATCTCATCGACAAATGTTGCCCCCCCCCCCTAGTCATATATATATCTACTATCTACTATATAGACTACGTGTTTACGTTTTTTTTTTCTTTTTCGAAAGAGTGGAGGCTGTTATAGGCCCTACAGCAGAGGGTAGCTGTCAACTGTTTGTGAGGAAAGTGTCAGAAATGTCGACAACGTGTCAACAACTCATCTCTCCACACCGTGTTACTCTCTTTGACGTGTTAGACGTGAAATATATATGATGAGCTTGCCATTATATATCTGATACTGAGTGTTGCAACTGATGCCCTCGCCCTCCCCCCCGTCTATTTGCTTTTATGATATTAGATCAACATGAATAGTTAAACTGTTAAATCTATTTGGCCTCTAACACACCCAACGTCAACGGAGCACCCAGTCTATATCAAATGTGTGTGCGAAAGAAATTGACCAAAACAAGAGCTCGAATTTCATGCGTCAGTCGAAAACGAGACGAGCAATTTGTTTTTGCTTTTTTTTTCATTTCAATCATCAACTTTTTTAAGGGAAACGTCGGCCACGTCAACATGCCCATCACGAAACATTGCCATCAGAGTTTATATGTATATACAGTTCTGTTACAGTATATACCGTAATCAATTTGTATATAATAATATAGAGCAAAAATGCACAGAGTTTCATGATGAGGGAAGGAGAGCCAAGTTGAAAAGCGGATATATACTCTCAAGAGTTTTGGGTGTATATAGTCCCGACTGGCCAACTTTGAAGAGCGTTATAGTTGAACAATCTTGATAGATTCTCGTCGTTTTTTGTGTGTGTGTGTGTGGGGGGGGGGAGGTAAATCTACAGCAAAATGTTGCGTAGTTACAAGAGTTGCTCCCCCCTCTCTCACCACTGTATATACACATAATAGGCAAGTACAGATATGCACGACCATCTGATTTTTAAGAGGGACCATCGTCTTTATTCAACTGATAAGAGAGAGAGAGGATAGGCCAAGGCGTTCCAAAACTCTTAATGGACAAGTATATGTAGACCTACTTTAGGAGGTTGGAATCAACATTTAGCCATAGCTAAATTGATGATATAGAAGCTGCTGGAACAGCTGATATAATTGCTATTCTTCCTTCTGTATACATTCGAATGCGGACAAAAGTTGATGCTTTTATGTGGGTATATTTTATTTATTATTTTTTACTTTTTGAAAGAGGCGAAGGCAAGGGTTTAGCGTATAGGTTATACATGCAAATGGTTAACAATTGTATGGCTATATACATGAACATCCGTCGTCCATTAGTTGAATAATTGCTCATCAGTATATAGACCGAGTGGTGGGGCACTCTCGTAAACTCGAGAAAGACGCGGAGGTGCCGATGCAATAGAAATAATGCAAAGCAAAAGACTTGGTATTACTTTGCGTGTGTGTGTTGCTCAATTTTTGATTGAATTAAAAAACGGTATACGAAAAGATCGCATCTGTATTGTGAAGATATTAATACATAAAGGGAGTCTCAGAGACAAGTGTATAATAATAATAAGATGCTTCAAAAAGTCTATATGCGGTCGGCAATTGTTTCATGTGCGTTGTGTGCTGAGCTCATTTGTGCATAGCGCTGACTGTGATGTAGATTCAAATATATGAAGTGCTGTGTCTAGTCTATAATGTATAAATTGTTGGAAGGGGTTATATAACTATTTAGCACGAATGATTCACGAACGTTCGTGCAAGGCTTTTGAAATGTCTTGTGATTGCTGGAAGATGTATAATGACGCGGCAAGAAATGCCATTTATATAGATGGAAAATGGTCATTTTTGATTTGATTCCTTCTTTTCTTTGGTTGGGAAATGGTATATTAGCGCTTCTTGTTCCGGTTCATCTGTTCCACACATTACACACACATCACAATCAGGAATATAATGTATGTAATATAGAGAGAGAGATAGAGAGGAATGGCGCCAATTCCCAGACTTGATTCCTCCGCCCGCCTCTTTTTGATTTACATACACAGCACATCCTGTTGCTCTGTTCCGTGTCTCTTTCTCTTTTCTCCCTTTTTATCTTTATTTGTTTTTGTTTTTTGTTTTTGTTTTTTTTTTTCTTTCCCTCCATCCGATTTAATACCTTTTGAATGGACCGCCAGACCTTTGATAGACATCGAGACCTCGCGCGCTCTCCATCACTCGGTGTGAGCCTTTCCCCTTGGCCCACAAGTTCGAGAAGCCGCGCTCTTTTTTTCAATACACCGTCTATTAGATTTCTCTCTTTATATTATATTAAGTGGCCTCTTCTTCTTCTTCTGTTTCTTCTTTCTTTCAAAAAAATAAAAATAAAATAAACACAGCACACAACCGACAAACCCATAGTAGCCAGGGCCGGTTTTTCTCTGCTGTGATGTGTGTTGAGCGCCTGTTATAATAAAAAAAAAAAGAAAGAAAAAGATATACGGTTAATACACAGCACTCGTTCGGCCCTTCCTTTTTGGCCTATACTGATGCTCTATACGATCTTAAGTAGAAACTCGTGTTCTGTCACCGGCTTTACGATGCGGTCGCTGGGCCCGTTCTCTCTAACCCCTCATTCATCCTCCTCCTCCTCCTCTTCTTTTTCTTTCTTTTTTTTTTATTATTCTTTTGAAAATTTTTAGTTTTTGTTGTTTGTTGTATTTAGAAGAAGCAGGCCCCAGTTCTTGTATTTTTGTCGTGCACAAAACAGCTGACGTGCGTATATAGTGCTGTCCTAATAATGTAGGCTATAATAAGACCTGTTTTGTTGTTTGACCATCAATTTTGTTTGTCTTTCTTTCGGAATAAAAACGTTAATGAAATGAGGATATTTTATTTTTTTTTTTATTATATTATATCGTTATATATAGTTTAATATTTTGTGCGTATATATAGGTTGGGTTAATGTCACCTGATGAGAGCCTCTATACATCACAGGTGGAAAATCGATTTGAATATGACCATATATATTAGGAGGCAATCAACCGCGCAATATAACACAAAAGAATGCATTTTTTTAAAAGTTGAAATGGTTATCTGTCATTTTAATTTATTAGCGAAACAAACAAACAAAAATAAAATAAAAATAAAATAAAAATATAATGTCATGTGATTGTGAAATGAATGCGCAGCAGTTTGCCAATGGTGGATTTTGTTTTTTTTTTCTTTTTTTCATGGACGTCGGCGTTTGTCATTTGTCTTCACGTCGTGTTGTCTTATTGTGTATAGATATCATTCCCAGAAAACAAACAAAAAACACAACAACAAAAAAGGGCGGAGTAGATAATTTTGCTGGTTTACAAAACATTTTTCTATTGGCTGTTTGGTCGCCATGTTGTTAACGACCGTCGATCAATTTGGCGACATGTCCTCTACGTTATATTATATTTCGATGCCTGATACATATATCACACATCATTTTCCCCATTTTTTTTTTTCTAAATTCCATGGATGCCGTCGTCTAATCTTATCTAATTTGCCAAATTTAAGGCCGAATAAGAAATGAATTTGTTAAATACAAACCCCCCAAAAAATCGAAAGATAAAATATAAAGAAAAAAGGGATTTCTATGGCAAATAATTCCATTAAAAATAATCGAGAAGAACTGGACACGTGGAACGTATACTCGCACAATCCCCAACCTTTATGTATATTATATCTATATTTATAAAGTGTATATGCAATATGTGAATGTTTGTATGACATATGTGCTATAGTGCGCATCTATATAATATCTACAAGTCATCAGGGAATAACAGCACGAAGAGCGCGCATTGCAAACAAACAAAAGAGCAACACACACACAGTTCGAGGTATAGCGTGATGCACAACATCGGCATCAAAAATGTATATCCTATATATCTAGATATATAGCGTATGCTGGTAGGCTATAGAGATGTGTGTGTGTCTCTTTTGAAAGGCTTATATTTATTTCAAATACAAAAACAAAAACCAGGGGGAGCCGTGCTAATGGATGGGAGGTGTGACGAAAGGTATACTATATACATGTAATTTGCATAGAATATAGATGGAAGCAAAACAGGAGGGGAGGACGAGTATATGTATAACGAGGGGTCTTCAATGTAACATCAAAGTCCTATAAATATTATACACACACAATCAGCAATGAAATGAAAGTTTTAAATCAAACCACGTTCGTTGGTTCACCTTCAATCATTTTTCAATTGTATTTTGTAACACAACATCTCGGCCGATGTATATCTGCTATATAGAAGCAACACGATGGTATATATTGCAAACGCTTGCGCAATAACGTTTTCGTACATATTCAGAAAATAAAAAGAAATAAATATTGAGATGAGACGAAATGCTCTCTCACGTGTGAAAACAATGAGTCACATACGTGCAAGTTCTATATATAGGGCTAGCATATATACAGACCTAATACACACAGCAGTGTGTTGAGGACGCGCGTGTCGGACATTGGCTTCCATATCACTTTTGCGTGCGGCTGTGTTTGCATTCAAAGAGATAAGAACCTGCTGCATCGTATATAGGATATATTCTCCCTTTTTTCATACCCACTCCATCGCCTTCAACTCCCACGCAGTTGCAGGATATTGCGTCAGGATTGTTGACATCACAGAGAAAAAGAAGAAGAAAGAAAAGCATAAAAAGGGAATCGATGATGGTGCGGCGGTGCGCCGCTGTTTACATATAAACACACACAGAGCTGCAACCTCCCCTCATCCCGGCTTTGTATAATATGATAATGTCGATCGTGAGAGATAGATCCCACCAGCAGCAAAAGTCACCTCATTTGAATGTTATAGCTCCTCTTTGTTTATAAGCTGTATAGGACGCCATCTTTTGTGTAGTTGTTATTCGTTATTTTTGTATTTTGGATAATTTTATTTATTTTCTAAAAATTTAGGGTTTTGATTTAGAAGGCCAGTTTACCTTTTGTCTATCGTTGACGTCGATTCGATTCACGATTAATCTGATGCAATTCAAACTATCCCAAAAAGATGAAAGAGACTCGTGTGGATCGGTCGCTTAACCGCCACGTGCTGCCATTGTAATGCACGAAATGTCTCACACATCCCAGCCTCAGCCACTCAGCTCCTTCATTCTTAATCAAAACAAGTTGCGAGAAGACGTGATGACATCACAAGCTCAAAAAGGCGTCGAAACACTCGAAAGGACGTTGGTCGCAAAAAAACCGGGAGGGAGGGAGGAATTAAGGGCAGGGAAATTATATATAGCCAACGGAGAGGAAGAGCACAAAATGTATATCAAACGAAAGTCCATCAAGAGCGAGAGATAGACGAGCAGACCGAATTTAATTGAAAGTCGGAATAAGCCTATGTCCTATATAGACGTCGGTGTTATAGGGACGCCGTGTCGCTATATACAAAGTTGGCTCTTTTCTCCACTCGTGTGTTATTCAAGGGAGGATGGCGACAGTTGTTTAGACAGCAAACAACGACGCCCACCTCCCCCCCCCATTTTTATAGTTGGCAACAACAGGAGGAACAGAAAAAAGAAAAAGAAAAGGACGGCAGCAGCTTCATTTTGTTGTGTATAGAAACTGAACGTTCTTTTTTTTTAATGATTATTTCCTTATTTTGTGTGTGTATGTGTGTGTGTGTAGTGTGGAGGAGAAGAAGGAAACAGAGAGCGGCTGGTTTTCTTTAGACTGTATATGGTAATTGATATTGGTATAGGGAAGGAGAGAGAGACGCCACGCGTCGGTGGCAAAAGTCAGTTTAGGCCGTTTGAACGAGCTGTTGATTTAACGGCGACACGCCGTTGCGAAATGAAATTCTGTGTATACGAGAGGCTGTGTTTTAGATGGGGTTTAAAAAAAAAATAGATAAATAATAGAATTCGTGGCTGTGCAAATTGGTATATCGGTTCGTAGATAGTTTATATAGTCATAGTTATGTATAGCCTATAATGACAATCATTTGAAATTATATATGAAAATGGCGGGATTTTTAAAACTGATTCTTTTTATTTTTTGCTTGTCACATCCAATTGTTTTTTGTTTTGTTTTTCAAAATGGGGATTCTTATTTCCTTTAGCTATATCCTCTTGTGTAAATATATTCTCGCGTTTCATTAACGAGCGCCAGTTGGACCTGTCAATCTAAAATATCCCCCAAACAAAAGAGCGGCACAGCCGCAGTTGCCTTAATTTGTTGTTTTCTTCGTCGTCTTTTATTTAGACAAACGCAAATGATAAAGCATTTAACTCTAATTATCATATACTCAAATATCATTCTTTACAATCTATTATGCCGTGTTATGTAATCTAATCATCATAATTTCGACTGAAAAACGTGTCAATCGCCTTTTAAAAGTCTAAATCAAATCAAAACAAACTCTAATGAAAATGCAAAAAATAAATTAAATAAATAAATAAGGGGGAAGTCAATTCCCGTATGGATATATAAACGGCACCTTTATATATACACGCGAGTTGATTGACACGCACTCAGCGTGTCGGCTATATTAAAGCGACCGGCTTCACTCTCACAGTTTCTCGGCACACATGTACATAAAATTCTCTGGAGACATTGCCAGAAGGATGCGAACATGTTGTACTTTATATCTCCCCCCCCCTCCATCTCAACAAAATCAAGGCGATTTTTCGAGCGAAAGAGACACATACAGCACTTTTAGTGTGTGTGTATAACAACTGTTTTTAATACACGCAGCAGCACACAGCACAAAACACGTGAAATTAAAAGAATAAAACAAAACAAATCTTTATTTATCCCTTTATATTATAGGCTACCTTTTATATTGAATTCCACATATAATATAATAGACCTAATAGACTATGTGTTGTCTGTGCCGATGTGCGCGCAGACACTTTCATTTCGTTTGTCCTTTTTTCCTTTTCATTTATTCATAAATGGCAAAAACATCCTGAAAATGATGTAATATAGAATCCCTCATAAGCGTCCTACTGTATACGGCCACTTGTTTGCTGTGTTTCTGTTATCGGAAGGCATTCACACACATGGCTTATATATAATGCCTTTTCAAAATGAAAAAACGTTTCAAGACATCTGATCTGATGGCGATGTAGCCCGAACTCTATAACGTATATATACACTGGGGGAGGATTATGAATTTCTTAGCTGAATATAAGCCAAAAACCAGCAGCGCACTCAACGTTATATATAGTGCTTTGCTATAGCGTCTATATTCGAATTGAACTGCTGCCCCCGCGCGTTCTGCGGCAAAAAGGCGTATAGGTCTATATAAAACTTGTTCCGCATTAAGAAATCTTCAAGCCGGAAGCGAGAGAAATTTAATAACGTATGTAATTCTCATTCATCGATTATTTGTTTTGCTCGTGGCAGAGCTCAAACTTTATTGAAGATCTAGACGTCATTTTGTTTCTTTCTTCAACTGAGTTTTGCTGAAACAAATCCACTCATTTCTTCTCAATATTGAAGACGTAAACACTTAAAGTAGTTCGCTATTCGTTCCTTTTTTTATGTTCTCTTGCGTTTATTCGCAACGAACTGATGCTCCGGCGTTCCGCACAAAAACCCAAGTTATTCTGCATGTATCTTAGCTATTAGACTATAATAATAAAAGGTCAAGCCAAAAGTGCGCGAGAAACGTTTCCTCATGCATCGATGATGTGTTTTGCTGGCGGCAGACCTGCACAGGTTGAGAGATGGCCGTCATTTAAAAATTTTTTTTTTTTTTCAAATTTAATTTAGGTTTCGATTTTTTATTAATAGGCCCAACTTAAAGCCACACACTCCACGTAATATATATTATAGTTTTCCTTTTTATTCCAGACGAGCCTCTTTTCTTGCATCTATTATTCGCAATGAATTGCTGCACCCACCCACACGTCCTGATGGCCAAAGACGTAAGTTGTTCTGCATACAAAAAACAAACAAAAGCTTCAAACTATAGACGCACGAGATATTCATAACGTTTTCTCATTCATCGATTATGCGCTTGGCTCGTGTCAGAGCTGCAAACTTGCCGTTTATTTTTTTCTATATGTCAAATTGAGTTTCAGTAATATCCACATGACACACCCCCTCTTCCTCAATATCTTTTGGAACTGCCCAATGTCCGACAAGGACAAACCCGTTAGCGCTCCATATAGCGCGTGTGTCTCCATGTTTCCTCTGTTTTTGGCCGTTGTTTGTGTCGTGTCCACCACCACATCAGCACAGCACAGTCCGCTATGTTTGTGTTCTCGGTGCCGATGTGTGCTGATTGTATTTATATACGACGAAGAGAATTACACACGCACGCAAACGCGCCGTGAAACGAACACAAACAACAACACGGAAAGCGGTTTGATGTTCTATAAACATGTACAATGAGCAACGAAATTCAATTTCAAAAAACAAAATGGACGAAAGCACTTTGGCTCATTAAGAATATGCCACGCCCTTTTTTTGTGAGGGGCAACTGGTGTCGTGTTGGTATAATCACTCCGGCTGGATCAAACAAACAAAACCAAAGTGTGACGGGCCCCCTTATACAAGACACTATTATATATCTATATACTTGTCTGTTTGACCTCTTCAGAAAGCGATTTATATACGGATATTAAAGTATATGGAACAACAGAAAATGAGCCATCGAGTGCTGGAACGTCTATATATAATCCTATATATACCACACATTTCATGTCAAATGGACGTATAGTCTATACATAGTTGACTGCTGGGCGATAGAGAGATGTATATAAGAAAACAAAGTATTAGCTAACCAAAACAGATGAAAGCAGGGATGGGGAACACACACGTCGCTGCTGCGTCATTAGCCAGCAGAAAAAGAGAATGGAGCATCTATTATACACATTCCACGTTGATGCGTTTTGCGCGGCTCTTTTCTCTTGATGTCGAACGGCGATCGTGGACGAGGTGCTGATAACGAGTCGACCACGCCCTTTTCGAGAAGAACAAAAAGCAAAACAAGGCAGACGAATGTATACGTGTGTTGTATATGTAAATGGCCAACGTCAGATGAACATTAAAGTGGAGGGGAAAAGCGAAATTAAAATTAGATTAGAGGAACTAATTTAAAAAACAGGAGAAAAAAAAAGGATTGGGATGACATAGCAAAAGTGAAACTGTTTTGTTTTGATTTATGCATGTAAATAATAAGAAGTATATAGGGAAACGAGTGTATGGTTTCAACTGGAACGAACCGCATTGATGTCAGATGTGAATGTTGGATACCATTCGAAAGGAAGGAAATAGGGAAATGAGCGTCTCATTATCAAATTGGGGTGTGCTTGGTTCCATTCGATTACCATATCGGCCCCACTTGTTGTCTATAACATTTCATCCATTTCAAATCTTTTATATTCTTCAATCGCACATCAAATTCTGATTTAACTGTACAGGCCACACACATGTTTGTTCGTTTCAACGTTCTTTTGTCTTTGACAACTTTTCAATAACAAAACAAAACCAATCCCACATTATTTGGCCATTTCTTACAGCGTGAAGCAAACGTTTCTTTGACGACCAAATGATGACACTGTTGATGGAAACGACACATTGTTATGTAGACTATATCCCTTTCAAGAAAAGAACCGTTCCCATATTGATGCTTTGTTGTTTGCCACATACGACTGGAACATGTACGCTGCTGCGTTCTTATCTGTCGACTCGCTCAATGTCCAACTAACAATCAGTTCTGTCTCTTTCGTTTTTTGTTTTTTTCTCTCACTAATTAGAGTTTAATGGACACCCCACGTCAGCCCCCATAACAAACATCAACAAAAAAAGGGAGGGTTGTGAGGAAGAAAACAAAAGAAAGTGCATCAAAAGCTAACAATCTATATAGGCTTAGTCTATATAGAAATGTCCAAGATGTTTATGTTTAGTTCCTTAATTGCTTGTGAAAAAACGCCATTCCTGAATTTTAATTCCTCTGCCAACTGTGTATTTCTATTTGAAAATGTATAGTCCACATATACACACGACGTATATAGGATTGCATGTACGTGGGCCACAAGAGTTGTTGTGGAAATGTTGACGATGTTTATCTTGGACGATTGACAATAGGAAGGAGAAGAAAATGCCACATCTATACATCATCCAGTACATGTGAACAAACTCTGAAGAGCTTGTGCTATGGAATCTCTCGTCTCTTTCCATCTCCATCAGCACAGCTGATGATGGAGAACTGCACAATCCATTTGTCACACCAAATATACAGGGGAGGGGAGAAAAAAGGCTGTTTTTCATGCTACCGAGTTTGTGTGTATAGATACATTATTATACGTATATTAGGGATGCACACAAACCATGAAGACGATCTTATGGCATCAAGATCGAGGCATAGATACACAAAAAAAAACGGCCATCTTGCTGGGAGGTGATGAAAACATCATCTGGCCACACAAATTGTTTTCAAAGAAAGCCCTCAGGAATGTGGCTGATGCATTATATAGAGCCTTATATATTTTACGGACAATAACATATTATTCTGATGATGTATTGGAATATTTTTAGTTGTTGAAACCCCCCCTGTCTTTTTTTTTTTTTTTCAAATGTTGTGTCTATAGTCCATCAGCCCCCCCTCGTTGGAAAGGAATTTTTATTTCTTGAATACTCTGAAATATGCCATCATATCCCTGTATTTAATCTTTTTGTATATATTTGTTGTGTTCAAAGGGGGGGATGATGAAGTATATATAGTAAATGGATTTTGATTTGATTGATTTATTTTTATTTTTCTGAATTCTGACGAAATGGTTGTTGTATTAAATATACGGGCAATCGAAGTTGGACAGAAGGATTCCTGCACGATTATTATTCGAGCCTCTGCCTCTCGTTTCAAATGGCTGATGGCATGCCTAGCATAGTTTGGTTTGTCGCACGGATTTTCATATACACATAAAGGCTTAAATATGTATATAAAGATGGAGGGGCAGCACTCTGTGTGTGATTTCACGATCTATATTATGAATTTAAACCAAATTTGGACTTTTTTTTTTTAAATGGGGGATGTCCATCTTGTATATGTAAAGATGAGGCCTTCGTCGTATTCGAATAAAGTTGAAACGAACAAATGTTTCGATGCAGACATTCCTGCGTGACAACAATGGCGGGCAACGTGTCGACATTTGATGGCATTAAACATTCAATTTGACGAATAAAAATAAGTTTCAAAAGAAAAAAGGATTTTTTTTTGTATTGCTGTTTTGCGATTTGACTTGCGAGAGGGATCAGTGTCCGCTGAACTAACGTGGAGAATGACTCCCATTGCTTGTAGATAGTCTACAACTATAAGATCTACATACCAATGTAGTCTGTAGGCCATACACACAATATAATGAAAAGGCAAAAGCAAGAAATCCCCCCCCCCTTGTGTGATGTGCTGCTGTGAGCCCGGATATATATAAAAGAGATCCTGTTCAAAACACCAAAGACAAGAATGTTCAAATTTTCATTCTCAGAAATTGAAATCCCATTTTCATCCGCGCATCCGTCATTTTCAATTTTTTTTTTTTTTATTTCTAAATAGATTTTCTCTACAAGTTGTCGGATGCATGTCATATTGTTCGCACACACACACAGAAAAAATGAAAGGCCCATGTACTCCCATCTGTTTTCCTCTTTTGTCTTGATTCTTTTCTTGGCGAGAGCGACATCCAGAATCTAAAGGGCGTGGGAGGGACACACACACACAACAACAAATACAACAAAAAAGGGGGGGGGGGCGAACTTTTATTATTATTTTTTAAAAATAGGCACAAGGAATCAAGTATATAGACCTTTATATTCCTCACAAATCCAATGTAGAAAAAAAAGGGCGCGATTTTCAAATGAAAAAAAAAAAATCCAAAATCTGATTGATCTGTTTCCGGAAATTCCTTCGATGCCACACACACAAAGAATAAGAGGCTCTCTCTCTCTCTCTGTGTGTGTGTACAGTATTGTGAATATACGATGATTGAGAGAACGGAAAGGCACAGAAAAGAATATAAGGAAAGAAGAAAAAAATGTTCAACTCTGGTGGCGTCTTTGACATATTTCTCTGTGTGCTGTGTATATACACGGCTGCCTGTCTTTTATATATATATATATATACCTCAACTGTATACATTATTCAAGGTTTTCTTTCTTTAGCCCTCGTACCATTTCACGGATCCTGACAAATCCGCTTTTCACCTTTGCTTTTCCCCATGTTCTTTCAATGTGGGGCTTGTGTGCTGTTCAACAGCTTGCTGTCCGTGTGTATATACCGGGAATTTCATCCGGCCGCGTTCCAATCCATCCCCATGCACTTTGAGAGGTTGAAGGTTTTTTTAAATAATGGAACGAAATCTATATATGATTTTAAAATAAAAAAAACAGCACAATGAGAAATAAAATAAAAAAAACGAGACTGATCCATTTGAAAAAAAAAACGGGGGGATGTATACGTGTGTTAAAAGGCATGTTTGGCTGAGGTACAGAAGCGAGCAACATATGCACATCACGGAAAGAAATGCTGTGCGCTGTAGGCAACACATGTGTCGCCTCTGTGTGGTACGTGTCACTTTTTTTTGGGTGAGATATCTCTCCCTTTTCCTCGTTGCTATTATTATTTTTTTTTTTGTTCTTTTGTCGTTGATTCCATTTGCCCTTTTTTTTTTGTATTTGTTGAACAGCGAGAGGTTCCCTGTGGAAAATGAGACATGGCAGGAAATATCACACACACACAACATGAGCGGGGGGGTTCAGTTTAGTCGACGAATAAAAAGAATTGATGGTATGTATTTTTGTTTCGTTCATATAAATATACATTGGCCTTGTGTGTGTGTTAGCTGCAAAGTATATATAAAGTTTGTGTGTATGAACAATCAGTGTCGTGTGCACTTGGATCCGGCTTCCGTATTGGTCACCAAACGCAGCGCGGATCGATGATTTCACACGAGACATCAGCAAAACAGACGGTCCTTAAAAAAGATCTCTATATTTCTCAATGTTCTATTCAACTTTGATTCACTTCATATACATACAATTAGAACCTAGTGAATATACACATTTCATAAAGAATTGAATTGCACCACACCTTTGGCAATCGATCAACAAAATAGCGACACCATCACCAAGGGGCGTCAAGAAGGGCGTGCTGTCACGTCGAAATCAAATCAATTGGCGGATAATCAGCGCCGATAATCGAATCATCTATATAAATAAGCGTGTCGAAATCGGCTGCCGAGGGGAGATTTCGTCTCGCCCTTTCCACCCCACCGGCAGCGCAGGCATGTATAGACGTGTCAGTGTGTGTGTGCTGTTATAGCGCATATATACATATATACAGCTACATATACAACGTCAAACGAGCGGCCTATTATCAAGAACGATGGACCGCATCGACGGGGGGTCTTTGGCTCATCCGTGAGGTACAGAAAAGAGACATTTTCTTTTTTCTTTTTTTCTAGAGGGGGAGTATAGTAGCCATTTTATTGATTGTTTGGCTCTTTTTCTTTCTTCAATGGGCACAACAGCGACGAACCACACACATAGGCCAACCGTATATATACAATACAGAAGCTCACTTTTTTTTTTTTTTCTAAAGAGATCCCTTCTCTTCTTTTTTTTTTTCTCTTTTCCCCCCTTTTTTAAGAGAGGGGATGTGGATAGAGAAGGAAAACGAATAAGAAAGAATGAGGCTCGCCACAGGTGGTACCGCTTTAATGGTTATAGTGAGTTATCTATATACATCTCTCTCTCTATATAGCCATACGGTGCAGTATTGTTATTAGATGCGCCAGTTACTGCTTTATAAATAATAATAATAATAATAATATTTAAAAAAAAAATTATTTCTGTGTGTGTTTGTATTTTTTTAAGGGGTTTTTATTTTGAGGGTGGGTTTTTTAAAATGTTTTCATCGTTTAACTGAGTCATTTAAATCGATAAAAATTCTTTTCAATTTTTATTTATTTATTTGATTTGATTTGATTTTTTTGGCTATTTTGTAAGTCCATTCGAATCTGATTGGATATGCGGCGCATTTTGGGCGGGTCCCACGCCGCTGTGACTGATCGATTTCTATTTCACTCCTTTTTTTCTTTTTCTTTTGTTTCGTGTTTTCTTGGTTGGATACATGTCTTGGATATATACTCCCCCCCTCCCCCCTGTTGTTGTTGTACTACGTGTCGGCCATGTTTCTCATGCACTGTCAACGCCACGACGTCAGACGTCCAAGTTTTATATCGCGCGCCGGCGCGCATCTTATACCGACATTCCCACCTCCTTCAACTTCAAACGAAAATTCCTCTGCAAATTCAGTTCTAGTCTATTCAACAAAATTCCTTGACTTTAATGAGTTTAATTATTAAAAAAAAACACATTATGTTAATTGTTTAAACAGATTCGAATGTTTGTGTTTCATTTCATTGTCCGTCAGCTTTTATATCAAAAATAAATCAATAGAGTTTGATTTTTTTAAATAATGCCGAGACTGGCCTGTGGGAAACGAAAATGACGCAAGTTGTCAGGACAATTGTGGGGTTGGAGCTGTCCAATGTCATTCCGACAATGTTTTTCTTCGAGATCAAAAGGCAGCAAAAATACAACAACAAAAAAAGGGGCCAATGAGCAGATGTCTCTTTATAAAAGACTAAATACGACAAGACATTCATGTTGGCCAAAACGTCTGGTTTTCAAAAAAAAAAAAAAGATGCATATTATTCGTGAAAAATGTGAAGAAAACAGTTGGGGGAGGTGGGCATGGCAAAAGTTTTGGCTATCTACTGATCAAAGAAGTTTCAACAACTATATACATGTATATAGGCGTATATAGAAAGACGCGAGTGTTTGCACGTCATTCAACTGTGAGCTTTTGGGTTCTTTTGCAGCAGGACGGAAACTTGTCCACACACACACAAAAAAAGAAGAAGAAGAAGAAAAAGGACCTCCAGAGTTTTGTTTTTCTTTCCCCAAAAAATAAAAAAAATTTCAAACGATATGTTTCCAAGTCTCTCGCGGCAGGGGGGACATGTCCAATAGATCACCATATACCATATCGGGTATATGGGTTATATACCACACCAAAAAAAAAGACACCCAAAACCGACCCTTTTTATTTTCTTGTTCTCCTAAACAGCACAGTAGGTCTATATACGTGAAAAGAAGAACAACTTCTTCTTCTCCAGTTTCGTATGGGCACATAGAAGATGTTTCTTATATGTGTGCTGAGAGAACCAGTTTCTTTCTTTATTTATGTATTTCCAAAAGGTGATGTCTTTTTCTCATGTAGAGTTATATAGTCGCCTATATAGTTCATCACTGTGTGCTGGATTTTGGTGGCTGCAAGCTGCTGATGTGTATAGGATCGGCTTTTGTGCGTTGCCTGTGAAAGGTGCCAAACGCATGAACTTACCACTCCAACCAATAGATACATCTATATACGTTTCCAAGCCAATATTCTATTGATTTGAGGAATAAACAAAAAAAATAAATAGAGGACGAGTTTGTGATAAAAAGGAGAGAGAGATGGGAATAAACGTATATAAAGAAAACATAAAATAAAAGAGCACAAATAGAAAGGTGAGAGTGTGCCATCCGTCTCTCTTGATCAATCTGCGCATCCATCAATGTCTGTAGAACAACACAGCGGAGCCCATATTTCTTTGTGCTTCTTGATGATGTTTGTCCCCCCACATTTTTCAAGGTTCGAATGTCTTTGGTGCAACGACAATCCGACTCTTATATACAATGTACAGTATATAATATGATTTATTATCATATATCACGCGCGATTAGCAAGGCCCTTTGTGCTTGTGTGTATAATATAAAGCATCTGTCTTATAGACGTAAAGACCCTCGACTCATCGGCCACAGTCTAAACAAACTGACGCTTAGATAATAATAATAAGGAAGAAATATGAATTCATTTTAACAGGACTCGCTTTATTATAGAACTCGAATTTGGTCCGCCAGTTGGCGGTCAACAAGCCAACAAAATCAAAAGGAAGACGAGTGATGCAAGTTGTATAGATATATAATCCGGATAAGATCAAATAAATACATTTATAAAAAAAAAAGAGGGAGGAAGAGGCCAATCGAAAAGAGAAAGGGGAGACATTTGTTTGACCCGAGTTAGACAAATGGTGACGTAATGAGGTATATATACATAATACAGCGTCCTCTTATGTATATATCCCCTCCTTTATATATAATATATCTCTTGCAACAGCAAAACCAGAGAGCCTAATCACATACACACGCAGCAGAACCTCTAGTATTACACACACAAAGAAGGTGGCGGGGGGGAATGGCTTTACACACAGCAGAGAAAATAACGTCATCATTCTTCTGCTTAAACGGTTCTTACTTCTTTTCTTTTGCTCGCCTGTTTTGACTGCGTGTGTGTTCCTCTTTATTCAATCACGCCACTTCCGTTTCACCTTTCTTCTTTATAGTCGCGTCACTCTCTCATACATTTCCCCCCTTATTTCTTTCTTTTTTTTTTGGTTGAAATTGTGTGAGGCACATCAAGAAAGAGAGAGAGAAACGACCTCTTGCACCCCGAGTTTGTTATTACCCGTTTAGTGGCAATTGTTGGAGGGCCTTTCTTGTTTTTCGAAAGCGTTTCACATGGAATCATCGGGTGCGCGCATTATATGGAACACATACAGCAGCGCAATATGTACAGGAAAAGAAGCAAAAATCCATTTGTTGTGATTATATTCTCAATAGTCATGGCGTTTTGTTGTTGTTGTTGTTGCACCATAAGCTCCGGCTATTTGAAAAAAAAAAAAGGAAAATCCATGAAGAGGTGAACACAATATACAAGAGAAGAAAAGAGATAAAAGAAGAGGCTCATTACGTTGTATACATTTCCAGTTGTGAACGGATCGTTAACATCTCTTTAACCCCTCGTGCTGTTTGTATTACTTGAACCATATTTAGTATATATACAGTTATATAATCTGTCGTGATTTTGGCTTTTCTCTCTTTTCTTTATTTTACTATGTGTACAATTGGATGTATGGAAAACGAGGAAGAGAGTTAAGACAACTGATTGTGTTGGTTATGTTTGTTTTCAATTCCGTTGAAAGGATAGCAGATTGTCTTTATATAAGAAGAGAAGCTCTTCGGCTTGTGGGCATGGCTTCGTCTTGAAACGCTGACGGCGTGCATGTTTTTAACGACGTTGCTGCAACATCGGTAATCAACACATGTCCTGCATAGCGGATATAAGACATTGAAATTCGCTATTGGGCATTTGGAAACGAACGGGCCATCATTTAACACATTTTCGATGCACGCGTTGCGCCATCTTGTTTGCCTATCATCTCACTGAGCTGCATTCCATTTCTCGAAACTAAAATTAGAACATGAAAACGGCGAAAATCGTGCGACATTTAACACCGTCATTATATTATATCGACGTATATAAGAAATGATTTGAAAGCGTCACAAAAAATACATAGCGGAAACACCCCCGCTGATGTTTGTACTGAGAAAATTGAGATAGAAAAAAGAAAGAAGGAAGTTGAACTAAGAAGGATAAATTGTCGACGCTTTTATGTCTAACTACGTTGCGACACACGTACAGGCAGATGGGGACGAGTTGAAATTTATGAGCTGCTATGTACGGCAAAAAAAAAGGATATAGCAGACATCAGCTGTAGCCGTTGAAACTGTACGAGGAGGTGCGTTTTTGGCCGTCACTCGAGACCCCAGCAGCACGTAGAGAGTAGAAGCTGCTGAGAACAAACAGAAGCGCATTGGAGGAGAGCAGCACAGCAGCCGACGATGATGGCGTTGTGCGTGTCGATGTACATATGCGAGTTGGCGCTATATACACACGCATTTCTATCTAGAACACATATAACACACACACGAAAAAAAAGAGTGGGGGGAAGGGAAAGAGTTTTGTGAGTCTAATTTTTCAGTGCAGCACAATTTTATTTATTTTTTTGTATAGAAAAGGAAGGACCGACCATGTTTCGGTGTCGCATTCGAAAACCGAGAGGCAAATGTGTCGTCGTATTTACGGGTTAAACTGTGATGCTGATGGTGTGTAAGATCATTTTTATTTCCCCTCCCCCCGCCCCTTAAAAAAAATAAAAAATAAATAAATAAAAAGGTTTTCATGAGCGCCAGCACATACAACAGTTGACATATTTCCATTCACAACAGATGTCGTCACGTGGCCGTATGTATATTTTTCAATTAGGCAGAAAACCAAATAAATTCATTCAAATGGAATAAATTGCTGTTTATTCAATCCGCATATATATGCGCTGGTGCCTCGTTCTAAAAAAACTCTCCGACAGTTTGAAATTGCTGTGCTGCGTGTTGGGCCTTTATTTTCACAGACGAAACAACAACAAAAAAAACAAATAAAATTTTAAAATCAGGGCCATTTGGTAAGGATCAGCTGACCTTTTAAAGCGGTTTCCCAATAAGAAAGAAAGCGATGAGCTTCTGCGGCTGTCGCTTCTTATACACATGCACTCAGAGAGCCCGCCTTTAACGTTAAACAGCCACTGAGTAGCTCGTCGTCGGCGAATGGATCATCGTAACACAATCCTTTTTCTTTCCTTCTTTCTTTCTTTTTTTTGCATATACATATACGCCACTTGTGATTATCTGCTTCCGTGTTGAGCTCTTCTCTCCCCCTTGTCCCGGCCGTTTCCATTTTGTACGTAAGAGAAACAAAACAGAAGTCCCTCTTCAGTTTCGGTTGGCAAAGAGAAAAGGGCCAAATCATGTCGAGAGATAATACGCATACAACAAGTCAAAAAGGCAGACAGCTGAGGTTATATGACCCCTTTGCTGCTAAATTGTTATAGATAATACACCAATGCTGTGTGTGTGTGTGTGTGGCAAAACGAAAGAAAGAGAGAGAAAGAGAGAGAATTTTTTATTATTTCAAATTGTTTCAGACAAGATGAAGAGGTCGTGGCGTGTGAGGTCTTCGGGGTTCTGTTTCGTGTTTGTTTTCTTGGCGCTTTTCATACGGTCCATCGAGTTTTCTTCGGCACGCGTGCGCTCTATATATTATAATATATACGCCCTTAAACGGGGTGATTTCCATTTGTTGTTTTGTTTTTTAAATCATGGGAAATGAGAAATAAAAATCGACGTCTTTTACTCTCCACATTTCAGTGGAAAAAGTGGGCGGCTGGACAGTCTTGAAAAAACACAAAAAAAATGGAGAAGTGGAGTTCGTTATAATGCATGCATTATGCACAGCAAGTGTCGCGATCGGACGTCGACGGGCGTTTAGAAAAAAGGAAAAGCACTTGACGGGACTTGAACTCGTCACACAGGCCATTTCTTATCTTCTTTCTTTTCTAGAGCCCTTTCTCTGCTGTGTGTCTCTCTTAAAAAAAAGGATTAAAAGATGCTCATCGTCGAGGCGAAAACGGATGAGTGGACTCTTATTATATACAAGCGAACCGTAACAGCCACGCCCGTTATCGACTTTCGGTTGCTACTGAACAGCACACCTACATATTATATGTGTTTTTCTTTAATAGCTCCACTCTAGACGGATTTGAATCGACTTGCTCTCTCTATAAGAGACTCCCCCCCCCAAAAAAAAAGAAAACCTGACAATTTATGCAAATCACTTGATCCCTTTGCATCCTCCCCTATTATCGAATCGTCACCCTTCTTCGCCTTTAATATAAGACCTGCCCCACAGCTGTATCTATAAAGCTTTAACCATAACGTTCGCATCATCTATATACATTTTTTTTTCCTTTTATTGAATAAAAAATAGAAAACGGGGCCAAAAGTGTCAAAGAGGAGACAAACGGATCACGCAGCTCATCGCCATTGAATGCATAAATAGGTATATATATATAAGACACACATAGATAGTCTACATAGGCACCTCCCTTTATATGTGCAAGTCTTTAATGGCGGTCTGGATAACGTGAAACTATCAACAAACCGAACGGATAATATTACCGACTGAAGGAGGAGCTTACAAACATGAAAGAAGAGACAGTTTAGATGTATATAGTATAGTATATACTATAAGACTGCTGTAGGCCTATATATGTGGATAAACATTATATAGGTCTAATATACACACAACGACACTGCGCGCAAAAGGACACAGTATAGGGGCGTTGCCCAGCCAATCTTCTTTCTTCTTTCATTTTATTATGGAATTTTTATTTTTTTTCTTTGTCTTTTGTTTGCAGCCTATAAGAGAACAAGAGAAGCCTTTGATAACGACACGAAAATGGGAGAACAAAAAAGGAGGGAATGATTGAATCTGGTTGGGGAGACGGCGCTTGTATGTAGCCTACTATACACACCAGACACACAGTGTGTCATATACCAGACTGTGTGATGTGTATAGAGAATCGTCTTTTCTATTTTCTATATTTTATTTTTCTGTATACTGAATTTATCGACGAGGGCCGAGTTCCAAGTTGTCGAGCAACGCGGAACGCAGAAGGAAACATTGAACGTCTCTCGCGGGACCGATCGTCTTGTTTCCTCTCCCCCCAGCCGTGAAAAGGAAGTGAAAATCAATAGACGCGTCTCTTCCTCTCTTCCATTCTCCTGTATTCCTTTTCCTCGTCCCTCCCGTGTTCCCCTTTTCGTGTGTGTGTATATATATATATGAAATGGAGTTATACAGAAGAAAAATGGCAGCGGCCATTTGTGACATAAAAAATGCGCGTCTCGGTTATATGAGGCCGAAAAAAAAAAATAAAATAGTTGGGGATATATATCTGTATATATAGCCTATACAAAAACATAAATATATACAGGATATACACCATCATATATATCGAACGTATATATATAAAGACGCATCAAGGATGTCGGTTGTCTGTCGCACGTTTTGTCGTGTCGTCCAATCATGTTCAACCGGCCGCCGGGCTCCGTCGCCAATCAAATCGCTCGCTCTCTTATAGACACGGCCATAGTTTTTTTTTCTTTTTCTTTTTTTTATATATAATGTAACTCCTTTCCCCTCTCCCCGGAAACGGGACAGACAGAATGGCGGCCGAACCAAGACGACGCGACACATTTTTTTTGTTAAATAAGATGGCCACCTCCCCAACCTTCTTTTTTTTTCGAAGGGTTAGAAAGAAAAAAAAATAAAATCAGTTGTAAGGGCTCCTTATAGGCTTCCGTATAATGCCGTAGAGATATATATGTACGGTCTGTGTTATATGTATAAGCGTAATCAATTGCTGGACTCGACTAGGTTTCCGCCAATGACTTGCGCATCAGCACCCCCGATAATATGTCGACTCTCTACACACATTTTCATCATTCATTAGGACGTGCTGTGATGCAATCTGTGAAATCGTTTTCAATTGAATTTGAAAGGCTATAATGTACAAAAGATATATCTATACATAATACACGTCGTCCTTCATTTTTTTTTGTGCTGCATAATCATTTGTTCGAAGAGTCGAAGATTCGAAGAAAAGAGTGAACAAGCATTTATTTTGTTTTCTTTCTTAAATAGACCGCGGTGGATATATGTATGTAGAGAAAACAAATGAGAACCGTGGGGCCGAGCAGTAGCGCAGGGAATGTATATAACGTCGGTGTTAAAACCCATCAACTGACACCTTTTTCTTTCTTCTATTTTCTTGCTGAATCGACGTTCCGAGAATCGAGATCGATGCAACGCAACATGCAGCACATTTTGTGCTGCTCGCACACAGCAGCCAACGTGTCTTTATATTTTTCTTGGCTTTTCATCACCAACTGCCGTCTTCTTTTATGTATGGATGTATATAGAAAACCTCAGTCGTTGTATATATAATAGCTAATATAGTACATCAAAGCGATTAGACTCTTTTTTTTTTTCTTTGAAAACATTGATAGTTTCATGTGTCTGGAAACGGACGATGTTTTTTTTTAAAATGCAATGCATTATGCAAGTTGGGGGGAAAACAGGCGTTTCAGTGGATTGCGTATATTTGCTATATATACACGTCCCTTGCGAGATTCAAAGACGCATACATAATTAAAGGTAATAATATAAATACCTCTAACATTGATATATAATTAGGCCGGACTCGGCCATATTTTGTACGTATATATCAAGACCAATGATTTATTCTCAAGTTTCCACGAGTAAACAAAGACCTGCTTTTAATATTTAAAAGGAAAAAAAATTAATAAAGGTTAGGACTATACTCTAACTAAAGGTATATGAATCTATTGATGTTGAGAAATGAGAATAAGAACTTACAAAAAAGAAGAGGGGTCTAAAAGTTGTGCTCGGTGCTGGACGCAGTACTCAGCATGTATACAGGAGTGTTATATATGCATATAAATTATATATAGAGAGGAGATTGTGATATGGTTGAACAGGAATAGAACTAAAAATATCAAGCAAAAGTCAAAAGGAAGGATGGCTTTTGAGGAGTGCCAACAAGGCAGAGCTAATGCGTTTCACAGCAATGAAGATTTTTTTAAATATTTTTCATTTCATTTCAATGCAACCACGTTGCTGTGTATACGTATATGCTGATCCGTCTTACAATGGACACAAGGTATATATATATAATGTAAAGAGAGAGGGGTTCGAAGGGGGTGCTGCAAAGCTCGAGGTCTTTTCTTTCTTGGGGCTGCGTGAGGCCAAACAGCTTTTATGTTATATATTCCTCCCCGGCTATTATGCGTGTGTACATGCGTATAGACATTCTCTACAAGTCCAAAAGTCAGGTTCACACACACACACGCAGTTTTCTAAAGAAAAATGTGATAAAACAGTCTAATAGTATCGTCATATCCCTTCCCACCCATCAAAAAAGGGGGGGAAAACAAAAATGTGAGGCCATTTTGCTCTATTTGGTGTGTTGCAGTCAGCGAAAAATGAATCGGATGTAGTATTATAATAAGAAAAAAAGAATCCTATATACACGAGTTAGCACGGTGGTCTATAAGAAAAACACCGCAGCGGGAGATGAGAGGAGCTATATATATATTTCATTCATCTATACATATACAACCGTTGTCCCCCCCCCCCTCCCCCTTACTTCTAGTTTTATTTATATTTTATTTTTCCCTTTACCTTTTTCTTTTTTGATATTCACGTATATTCAAATGTGCATATAGACGTGTGTGTGCGAGGCTCAATCTATATAAAGTACAAGTTAAAAAGAGACGAGCATGGAAAGTTGAAAGGCTAAATACAAACACTGGCAACGGCCGTGACGAAGAAAAGCTATTCATTCCTCTTCTTTCAATTTTTTTTTTTTTGGGGGTGGGGGAAGGGGATTCTTTTCGATGTTTTGATCCTCTTTTCTTTCCTTTTTACTTGTGAATTTTCAGGGGGTCTCTGCTGTGTGTTGCCATTGGATATGTCAAAGTCATGACTTCTTGTTGGACCAACTGGATCCTTTCAGAAAACTGTTTCACTCACGTCTATAGAAACTTCCCCCTTCTTCTTCTTCTTCTTCTTCTTCTTCTTTTTATGTATATATACGTATATAGCTATAGACTAACCTCTACTTGATATAGCAGTTGAATGGATAAATATACGTGTTTTGGAAACGGCTGACCTCCCGCCGACTTCTCTTCCGTCTATTTACTATTAGACAGCATTTGCGTATATAATAACAGAGCGAGGTTAAGAAAGAAGAAGAGATGTATTCTATACTATATAGATTCGAAATGGCATCCTGGGCATGTCGTCAAGGACTTCTTTTTTTCATTCATCAAGACGCATCTTTCGAGTCACTCGTCAATGGAACTGTGTGTGACATTCTTTTGGACCTTTTTCTTTTCTTGTGCGTGTGTGTGTGTGTGTGTCTAACACGGCCTATATATATATGTGGCGTATATAGACATCCATTGAGAACAATTTGGGCTGCAAGAATTTTCGTTTTGTTTGGCTCGATCTTCTTTTGCCTTTCAATTCGTTTTCTTTCTACATGTGTGAAATTGTACATATCGTCCAAGTCCGCGTTCTTGACTCGAGAGCAGCAGCACAATGGCACCTTTTTTTTTATTTTATTGATATGTATATACACACACGTATAATACGTTGGAAAAAGAATGTTGTCAGTTCTTCCTTTTCATCCGTTTATTTCTTTTTCCGGTGTTGCTTCTTCCGTTGCAACTTGATGGAGAACCTCAAAAACGAAATTGACCCATCACCTATAATGTTATAACGCACAACAAACGTATAGCCTATATATATATATATACAGGAGGGGTTATACTATATGCATTGTGATGTTGGAGGTTATAACAAAAGGACAAGGAGGGGGAGGGTTTCGGCAATCACACACGCGTTAAAAAAAAAAAATTTAAGCGATGACTTTCTTACCGATAATGCACACGTCACCTGGATCTCTATGGCAAGAGGGGGACACATCTTAACGTTCGTGTCACACATTCCTAACTGGATTATATATATATGGAAGTGGAGGGGGGGGAGGAGGAACGATCTGACAAGCAGGAAATGATGATTGTCGCAATTTCTTTTGTCCTTTCGTATTATCATAGGAGAAACCACCGACTTTTTTTGTTGTTGTTGTATATTTTATATCTTTTCTCCGCTTATTGTATGCAGTCCAATACACATAAAAAAATCAGACAAATCTCTTTCAATTTATATTAGCCTTTTTTTCATTTTTATTTTCATTTATTCATAATAAAAGCATCGAAAGTTAGAATGTGTGATGGGGAGGGCCGTCCATTCATAAATCAGTTTCCGGAATGTTTATGTATATAGTAATACAATGTATACCGGAATTATAAATCTATTTTGACACATATGCTCCTATATGACTGCGATGAGCAGATGACACCACCCTCCCCTCGCCTATATGTACCTATCATACCTTCGAAATGATTAGCTTTGCACACCTGGTCGATATAGAGAAATAAACAAATGAATCACACACACACACACACACAAATAAATAAATAAAAATAAAAATTCCGCGCAAGGGGGAAAGGAGAACACATTCCATTTGGTTTATTGATGACGTGACGGGTCTAGACGTGGCGGAACGGGTTGCGACGCTGTTCGACACCGTGTCGTTCATTCCATTAGCAAATCGTATACAGATGAACGCGTCTATTTAAATATAGACGCTGATGTTTTTCTTTGCCTGTGGGCCCTCCCTTCCTTCTCCCTCGTGACGAAGGCTAATAAAGACCAGATAAATATATACACAAGCAAAAGAGTGGAAAGCAAACCTCAGCTCTCGGAAGAGAGAAGTCAAAGAACATTCTTGAAGGGCGTCGAAGCAACTGCCAAAAGAGTAATAGAATGAAGAATGGAGAAGACGTCGGTGACAGACAAGAGTCCTAAGTGTCTCTGTGTGTGTGCTGGGGCCAGAAGAAAAAAAAATGTTGCAACAAAACAAGGGGTCTGAAAAAATAAAAAGAACCCCAGGAAAAAGGGGTGCTGATGTTTCAGCGAGAGGCAAGAGCATATTATCTAAAAGCTTAAAACAGAGCGAGACCCATGGGGCAAACAAAAACTGTTTTTGCTGGTACAGTTATAGGTCGTATGTGTGTGTGTGTGTGTGTGCTAAGAATAATCCTCGTCTAATATTATATATATATATGCTGCATATATAAGAAAATATCCTGCACAGACACACACACACACCCCTCATGTCGTTTTCACTCGTCGTTTCTCCTCATCCGTTGTGGGGACACGCGTTCTGTATCTGTGTCTACAGATATATATTTAACGTGTATTTTATGCTATATGTGTTATAAATAAACATAACAACGTCGTTAATCTCACTTGGTATAATATGGCCTTCTTTTTTCTCTTTTTTTTGGTGGCACGAGCGCAACAGACAGTTTCGAATCACAATGGCAAATCAATCAAACATTTCATCGTCAACTCTTCTTTCGTTTAGAAGTTTTCGCCTTGGATGTATATTGGTTATAGTTGCGTGTAATGAATTTGATTGTCACGGTGTGTTTCACATAGTTTTTTATACGTTTACACGTGAAAATTATATATGCACTAAATATATATGATAACATAGAGTATAGACAAGGTTATTTATCACAATCCCGTTTGGTTGTGTATATACGAAAGCTAAATCCTAGGAGAATATATAGAAGAAGTACGAGAGTATAGGTCTATATCAGCTGTTGGATTTAGAAAGAAAAACAAAAGCTATCTAGATTATTCTGTATATTTGATGTATACAATGTGTATATATATAAGGACGGAGTCGTTGGCGATCCACAAACACGACGAAGAGCGATACATCGGTCTGATCGTGTTGGGCCAATCTCGAGGGGATTTCACGCCAACAGTATTTTCCTTTTTCCTTATTCGATTATTCCCGCCTATAGTTTCTCGACGAGCATTACGAATCGATACGTTGAATTGACAACAAAAAAAAAATGTCGGACAGAAAGAAAAACGATAAATCCTTCGCGAGCGTTTGAAAAGATAAATATAAATACAAGACAAGCAAGTTTGGAACTGTTTAAAAAAAAAGGATATAAACACATCATCAACTATTTGGCCCATCTCCTTGTGTGTTGTGTGTGTATGGCAGCAAATACCAAACAACTAACTAACACCAAGTATATAATAACATCAGGCAGATAATGATCACAGGTCGAAATGTGCTGCTGCTGTGTGTATATAAATATATATCATAACTGGCAACGGCCATGTTTCCTGGAACGCATTCCACAAACGCGCCACGCAATATATTGAAAAAAGGCTCAAAAAAATGGCAGAAAATGAATTTTGCTCGGCTGCCATGCCATATGACGACTCGTCATTTTTGTTTTGTCCTCTTGTCTTGTCACACGAAATGTTTAACGCATCGGAAATATGTGTCGACATTTCGGCCAGCCTCTTCAGCATCACACACGCCCCCCGTCTCAAAGATAATGAACAGCACATAACAAGAGGAAGAACGCGCTCACAAGAAACTTCTTGCTGTGTGTATATATGCTATATCTTTATGTGTTGTATGCGATGATGATGATGGAAGACACTCCCGACGCGGGCACACGCGCACGCCCGTCGTGAGAAATGAAGGTGACGAGTGCGCGACTTCATTAGCGTTTTGGCCCTTTACTGCTTGTTATAATCTACTCGATGCGCGTCCGTAACTGTCCCTTCCCCTTCACTCCCCTTCTCCTCTTTCATAGTTTAAGATGACGGATGTTTTGAGATTAAGAAGAAATGTCACAAAGATCCAAAAAGTTCTCCCACATTTTCTTTTTTAAACTGTCCCCCCTTACCAGAATTGAAAAGAAAATCAGGGCAAAATGGGGGGGACAAGTGACACGCGCATACCAAAGCGTCGTGTGTTAAATCTATATACATATTTTGATTATTTTTGTTTTTGTTTCGTGCAAAGTGATGGGGAGTATAGACTTCTGAAAAAAAAAAAAATAGAAGAACGAAAGTTATATGGCAAGGAAAGGCCTCGTTAGTGTCGCGTCCTGGCTTGTGCCACTCTACTGGAAACGAGCATCCCAAAAAAAAAGAAGAAGAAGAAAGAAACTGCTGGTGTGTGTGTGTGTGTGTCGCACACACGCGCGACACGCTGTTATGACAGCCGTATAAATTCCCGCGTGTATATATATATATATTGTCAGAACTCTCTGGCGTTCTATAACGTTTTTTGTTGCTGCTGTTCGTGTCGCCTTCTTCTTCTTCTTTTTTATTGTGTGCGAGAGTTGACGTGGTGGGCCGGGGTTAACCCCCCCCCGGAAATAAAAGGAGAAAGAAGAAAAACGACGTTGATGCAGTTAACCAACAGGAGCGTGAGAAGGACACATAGATACACACACACATATAGGGCAGCAACCAACAAAAAAAAAATAGTTTTTGGTTTGGCATGTAAGCAAAAGTATGTCTGTGTGTGTGTGTGATTTCTGGCTTATTGTAGCCTATAGATGCTCCCCTCTGTGTTTTGTTATTTGGGAGCAACACAACAGACACAGCAGCAGCTGATGATGATGACATTGCCTTCCTCTTGGCTCTCCTCTAACAGCTTCAGCTCGTTGAATGTGTATGCGTGTATAGATCACGCACACCGTCAACAAACAATTTCAAAAAAAAAAGACTTTGGTTTTGAATTAGCGCGCCAAATATTTCGAACGGTTTAAAGGTCGCATTATTTCAATCAAAATGCAACGCACATTTTTTTTTGTGTGAAGGGGAAAACTGTTGACCCACAAGTCAAAAGCGACGCAGATGATGGGGCGGATGCTGTTTTTCCCATTGGTTGACCCCCATTGACCTCTCTCCAAACTATACATGGCGCGTCTCATCTTCTCTGCCAACTGCCACAGCACCAACAATCAAAGTCGAAAAAACCAGAAGCATCGCTTATTGTATACAGACAGGAAACCCTACACACATACACACCGATGCTCCTCTATATCTATATATCCTCTTATATAAATGTATTATGTACTATATACTATATCTCTGCTGGTCTTTTGTGCTGTGGCCTATAGCTCCTCTTCATCATCGTAAACACACACACACACACACCCCTAGTGCGCGCTATTATTGTATAGGCTAACTCTATATAGCGCAACTTAACGACCATCGTTTGCAACACAGGACACAACCCCCCCCCCCTTACCTTAAAAAAAAAAAAAAGGAAATAGTCAAGCTGCATCTAAACTAATAATGTCCCCTTTTCGATGTATTTTGATAGGAAAATTCATTTCCTCTTTTGAGGCGAATCTCGCGCATTCTGCAATTCGGTTTTTACATATATATACATGGGAGAGAGGCCGTGATCTCTTGTCTATTGTCCATATACGACATATTGTGTGTGTATTATATATAGACAGACACACGTGAAGAATGGAAATCAATAGTGGGTTGCAGCATACGTATATATTTTTCTATACGATCGTCTGTTTGCAGAAAGCCTCTTTTTTGTGTACATATTATATATATACGTATAGCTATATGATATTATTTATATTTGGCTGAAAAGAGATCAAAAGAAAGAAGGGGATATAATTTTTTTAGTTTTTAATCGACCGCAGTCGATGTGTATATAGAGGGATGTTTAGTTTGAAAGAAAGGAAAGGTGTCAAAATAAATGGATAATATTTATAGCCATTGTAGTCTATTACAGATCGACGTCGGTGGCTACGTTTTGCTGTGTCTATTGTATAACATTTTATAGGTGCGGCATTGCCGCGTCAATGCAGAATCTTAATAATCAAATCTGATTGATTTTTTTTCGGATTTTGGAATCATTCATTCTATACGAAAATGCAATCAAAGTATATATATACGTTGTCTATATACAGTTATAAGAGGTGGAGGGAGTTTTTATTGTCATTGAAATGACAGGATCAGTATAACACGTTCGATCTCATATATATTGAATGTATATAAGGCAAATGTCCCTCTGATTCCCTCTTTTTGTGTGTGTCTGTGTGTGTCTCCTCCACGAGATTGAGCTGGGATTGTTATCTCCCAGTCACAACACACCCACTCATCAACCACTCCCTCTCACTCATGTGTGTGTGTGTATCAACGTTTATCGAAGAGACACCCGAAAGTGTGAAAATGTCCCCTCTTTCTTTTTTCTTTTATTATTCTAGCCTATCTGTAGTCTAATGCAAACAACTGAAAACAGGGGAGAGAAATGCAGCCGAACTGACTGCGGCCTTCAATATGAGAAGGTGGACCTTTCTCGCCCCCCTCTCTCCGTTCTTGCTGTAACAACACACAAAGGAGAGGGAAATGAGAGAGCAATATATACGGGCTTTTAAAGCTCCTCGTCACATATTAAACACACGGCCCCCAACCCCCTTGTGATGAGCCGATTTTCATTTTCACCGTTGAATATGCATGAGCACATCTCAAACGATAAGACAGGGCCTGTTTTTATTGGCAAGTTGATGTAGATCTTTTATATATATATATAGTCTTATCATGTAGTGGACAATGTGACGGATCGTTCTGGCGCGGGCGTGGTTAATAGTGCCAATGACGTTTTCAAAAAGAGGCACAACGGCCATCTGTGATGATGTTCGTCCTGGTTGCACGAAAAACGTTTTTCTTTCTTTTCTTTTTATTTAAATATTATTTTTCCTTCGGCAAAAGAGTGGAACCGAATTCGAGGTGAAATAAAAGAAGAGTGGCAGCGTTGTCGGCGAAAAAATGGAAATCAAAATGAAAAAAAAAAGGTTTAGATATTATGCACACACGAATAAGAGAGTATATACGATGTACACGTGTAGTATATATCTATACGTATATATATATAGTTTTGCGTCTCCTTATAAAATATATATAAGGATGTGCAAGAAAGGGAGATTTATTTTGAAAGAGACGGGCCACCGACGAAACACGTAAAAGGTGGGGCCGGTGTCAGCCGAGACGCCGGGCGGGAGCATCAGACGTCTTGTGTGTCGCAGACGATGGAAAAGGGAAAAAAAACAACAGAAAAATAGATAGGATCCAATTACACCACTTTTCTTTTGTATATATTAGACGTAGGGGGGGGGGGGCTGCTTTTTGACATGCCGATGATGATATTTAATCGCATCATTTTAAATGGACGAAGAAAAGGAATTATTTATTTATTTTTTAAATGATGCTGATTTTGAAGTCATCGTTGAAAACAATCAACTGGACGTTGTTCGATAAAGAGGAAACCGAGTCCACTTGAATGTCGCAAATTTCACGAGCATAGAAGAAATAGAATAGAAATAGATTAGATGTGAAACAATAAAGCCATGCAACGTCGCCCCTCCGCGTCATTTGATCCCCCTCCTTTATACAAAAGTTATAGATTGCTGAGACTATTTATTGGGTATATAACCTGAGTCTGTTGTTGGTCGACCAAAGGGGAGGAGCGCGTCTGTATAAACGAGGCATCTCGTTCCAATTCGGCGCCGTTGTCCCAAAGTCACTGCCAAAACAACTTCGTATCTCTCTCTCTCTTTTTCGATAAGAAATCAAATGTTTTTTTTTTTATTCTTCTTTTTTTTTTTCCTTGTATATAATATACTAAATATATATATATCAAAAACTATGACTTTTTCTTGTGTATTGCTCTTCTTCTTTCTTCTTTTCTTTAAAAAATAAAACTCTGAGATGATGCTGATCGATTCCATCGTATAAACACCGGAGCTGGGCGGCACGAAAGACGATGGCAGATGTGGGAGGAGAGACAGCACACACACACACACACAAATAAGAGTCGAAACTGCCAGGGAAAAGTGAGCCGATTTAATCAGAGACCGACGAGGAAGAGGCGGTTCCGTTTCTATATATCTAAACGTTATAAGATCCATCTCGTTCTAAAATACTTATTATTTTTTTTTTGTTTTTTGTCTTCCCCCTCTCCTCTTTTTTTTTAGCCATCGACAGGAAGATCCTCCTATCTATATACCTCCCTCTGTCCCGCGTGCCAATATAATTTCCGTTTCCCATTTGATTTTGTTGATTCCCCATCAGATTGTAACACGAGCCTGTGTCGTTGATAGATTTCTTCTTCTTTTCAAAAAATAATAAATAAAATAAATAACAAGGCGGGTAATTCAAAACGGTTCCCCCCCCCCCAAAAAAAAATATAAAATAAAGCCGCTGCTGGTCATCGTCTAAACGACTCGTCATCCAGTTTCGGGTATATGGACGAGAAGGGCGTTTCTATTTGGCATCAGGTTTGTTTTGTTGTTTGTTTGTTTTGTTTTTTTTGTTTTGTTTTTGGGGTTTTTGTCGGACAATCATGAAACCGCCCACTTGTCTGCGAACGAAACAAACTCGAAAAAAAATGTGTTAAAATCGCGCGCTTGGCTGCGCTTGTTTGTTGTCCCCGAAAGCCAAACATGCTGGACGCGCAGCACAAAAATAGAAAAAAAAAAGGCAAAGTGATATAGCCCCTTTGCGGTCGTCTTTCTTTTCACCTTGAACGATGGCCTTTGAAAACAAACAGTATTTTTATCATTCCATCTTATTTTTTTTCTTTTATGTTATGGTATATATATGATGCCTCTTAATGTATACATAGGATTTATATTCAAAGCTGGAATTCAAATGAAAATAATCGAGTATATAGATGGATATATAGCCTATAAATAATCGTGTCACACACACACACACACAAAGAGAAATGAAGGAAAAAAAAAGTCGTTGAAAATGATGGGCCACTTATGCCTTTGCGTATTCATTAGATTAACTAGAACTAACCGCATTGAGATAATGCGTCAAACAGAAAAACCAGTTGTTCCGGTTTCAAACGTCGCCCTATTATATCGACGACATTGTCTCACGTCCCAATCTTCATTGTTTTTTTTTTGTTTCTTGTTTTTTTTGGTTTTTTTTAATATCCTCACAGATATATCGATATGTATATATGTGCACAAGCACACAGCACAAATGTTCTAATTGGCAACAGAGTTCTGTTCACCATTAGCCGAGGCAAAGAGTTGTTCGATTCATTGATTTCGTTTTAACATGTATATACATTCACAGAGAATGTTGTTATAATATCAAATTCACGATAGTTCACGTGACATTGTGCACGTCACAAATCAGAGACTTGAAAGACAAATACCATAGTATTTTATTGTATTATGATTATTGTTTAAATGTATAGGAATGTACAAAAGAAATAAGACTATATCTTTATATATATAATTCAATTATAGATGAAACAATGCTCCTGTCTTCAAATATAATGTAAGACGCTGGTTTGGCTTGCGGCCATATGCACGTTTCGCTTTCGGTTTTGGAAGTTCACGTTTTTTTTTTTTTTTTAATTACCCGGACGAACAAGAGCACAAAGAATAAGAGGAAAGAAAGAAACAAAACAAAACTAAACAAAACACAGAAGAGCGACAAACGAAGAGAACCAATAAATATAATGAATAAATCTATCTATAAACGAGACGGAGGAAGGGAAGAGACATTTACAAAAAAACAAAAAGAAAAGAAGAAGAAGAAGAAGAAGAAGAAGAAGAAAGATATATTGGAGACCAACCAAGAAGCCCGAAAAGCCCCCAAAGAGAACTTGAAACAGAAAACCAAAAAAACAAGAAAAAAAAAAAAAAAAGAAAAGGAAAAAGGTATTGATAACATCGACCTGTCTGCCGCCAACAAGCCAAACCAGACCGGTATGTCTATAACACACACAGAGCAAGCACCGGAGAGAAAGAGGGGAAACGAAGAGACACAACGTATATATATATAACATATGGGATATATCTATCTCTCATTTGGTTCATGCCTCACTCATCACGTGCGTGTCTTTTGATTGGAAAAAAGCAACAAGGACATTGTGGATGATTGAAGAATCAATCGATTTGTATATAATTGTGATGTGGCCTTCGTGTTTATCGAAAGAAATGCCATCAGGTCTCTATGTGAATTGAACGATTCCGCTGAAATTTGCGCTGATTACGGTCAATTGTGGTGTTGCACACAATCATTTAGCTGATTATATTTCCATAAATAAAGTTGACTCCATTACGTATGTAGAGGCCTTAATAAAACGATGGATGTGTAATATATTTAGGTCTATACAAGAAAAATGTTGGTATTTTATTTTTGAAAAAATAAAAGAAGAGGCATCCGTCACGACCGTCGCCACTGCCGCCATATAACTAATGGACTCTGGCGCGGTCATCCCTTTCTATTTCTTATTTAAAAAACAAAAAACAAAATAAAAATAAAATCTTGTAACTTTCATCTAAATTATTCAAAAGCTGAACTTTGATTTGTTTAATAGGGAAGAAAGAAAGAAAGAAAAAAAAAAACATAATTGGAAAAATTGAAATGAATGAAGCCAATAAAGAAATCAAATAAACGGTGGTCTTTTTATTTTATTCCCATCAGAAATATCGTTCAATCAGCGCCTCATTTCCAATTAGACAAGGAAAAGAATCGTTTTTTTTCTTTTTTTCTTTCTGGTATTTATTGTGTTTTTTTTTTGTTTGTTTTCTTCGCTTGATTGGTGTGTGTGTAAGGCTATATAACGCGATGAGTGGCCCTTTTCTCAGTCCAACGACAACAGTCTATACACGTCTTGACGCCTTTGGTTCCCACATTAGACCTTTTTTTTGATTTGAACTTGTTTCGTTTAAACTGTTTCTTCTCTGTGACACACGCAGGGTTCGATTGTTATCGACAGGCATCATTTGGCCGCCTCATATACGGTCAACACACCGATTATATGCAAATAATCATCACCACTCGGTAATTAGGCCATTTATTATGATCGAAACCTATAAATAATATGTATATATATCAAGGATAGTCTATATATGTTTAAATCTAACCAAATTGCTGGGCACTGCACTATAGACTTTAATCAGACGTTTGGTGACTGTTTAATGGAGCCAGTTTTGTTTTGTTTTTTTAAATATAATTTAGGTTTATTAACTCCAAGGCCAATCATTCCATCAAACAGAGGGGAGGGGGGCGTTCAAAAGAGAACGTGGTGAGGATTGGATTAAAAAAATAAAAAGAGGACCATAAAAGAGCATGTGGATGTGTATATACAAGTAGTTTGGTGCTTGATGGTCTTTGATTAAATGAAGAGCCAGTTTATTTGATTAGAGAACTGGATTGCACGTCAAATTGTTTTAATTTTCATGAGATCTAGCGTTGATATGCCTGCATACATAGCTTCTATACATGTATAATATAATGATGTAACATGTTGTATATACTACGTAGAGTTTGATATACACAAGTCCCTGGAGTGCGTGAGTGTGGGCGGGATCACTGGAATTCAAATGAACTTTTTAAAACTCGCCAAAATATATCGTGTACATGTGTATATATACAGAGGGTTCTATACATCACAGCGCTAACAATGGTCATGATCAATCATTTAAAAAATTTAAAAAATTAAAAGGTCAAACGCAAAATTGGTTATAGAGAGGGGGAGAGAAAAGAAAATGGTGAGACTACAACACGTAGAGAGAGAGAGAGATGTGACATGCATGCGGATGTATATATCCAGTACAGTAAATAGATGTGCGTGTATACACACACATCTTCTATATTATCGCAATCTGCTATTCTATTTTATACATCATCAGTCTCCCCCATCTAAATAAAAAAGACACGTTGCTAGATCTCCGTACGTTGCTAGATCTCCGTATATACAAAGATGGCTTCCAACTGATTAGACTTCCGTATTTACTGTATATAAATACAAATATTGTATACATTAACCCCTTCCCCCCCCCCCAAAAAAAAAAGGTTATATTCGTATATATGACGCTAGTCTACATTTCTTTTTGTTTTGTTTTTCTAAATTTGGAACTTCATCATTTTATTATAATGAAAAATGTATGAGTTTTATATTATGTTGTGTGGACGCGGGAGACGTGTACAACCCCCCCCCTTACCGCTGGATATTTAAAAAAAAAAAAAACACAAAAACGAAAGCACACATCACGACACGATCCATATCTAACGTCCGTTCTATATAATCTCGTTACTTCCCATCCCATTAAATTATACATGCTCTGATGATGTTTTTTTTCTTTTTCTTTTTCTTTTTTTTTTTTTTTTTTAGGGTTAGCTTCCGGCTATATCCCGTTCTCTCTCACCTTTTTTTTTGTTTTGTTTTTTCTTGCATAGAGTTTTGTTATTATGTCCGGAGGAAACAAAATGTTAACTCGCCCTCCCCCCCTCTCTCTTCTTAAATAAAAATATAAATAAAACAACACAAATGTGTAACACAGCACACAAGGAAAAAAACAAAACAAAACAAACAAACAAAAAAATTGAAGGTGAGTATGTAGACTACTATGTATAACATCTACATTGGCTGCAGCATATAGTTGTGTCACGGAAGATGTGCCATCATGATGGATCGATCACTCCTTTTGTTCTGTTTTTCCCCATCCAGTGTAATATACTGCATGTATATAATATTGCGTTTTCTTTTATTTGTTTCTGTATATTGTTATACACAAGTCTGCTGTTTCTTTTTTTTCCTTTTTCTCGTTTATCAAGTGGAATAGCGTGCGGAGGACCAGTCTAATATACTACAACAGCAGTATATATAATACATATGCACAGCAGACGTTAATGATGTAACCAACTCGGTGAACAACTGGCCATTTGACGATGACTCCTTCGCCTTTTCCATTCAGCCACTCTGAAAACCAACGAAATTCATTCTGCATTCGTGTAGCTATGGGATGTATATAGCGGAAGGTCTCTCATCAAATTTGCATATCCGCATTTTTTTCGTGTATATGGGTATAAGATGAAACTTTGTGTTTGGTTTTGAAATGTCTGTTTTCTTGAGAGATACATGGAGAGGTTGCGCAAACTCGTTTGTCATCGAACGTCGATCGCATCTGCCCATTACATCATCCGGCCGTCACGTTTGTGCGACGCCAAAAACATGGGGCGTCTGTATACCAATCGGCTGACTTATATAATACAATCACAATGCGTGTAAATATGCGTCTTTATATATTGTTTACTCATATATTATAGAGGAGAGTGGGGGTAATTGAGACACAGGGTAATTGAAACAAAAATTGTTTCTCTCGCCGTATAAGAGGAATTTTCTTGAAAAAATTAGGGTTAATAGAATGAGGGGGTTTACAAGTTTAGAAAAATTTACGAGTTTTTTTATTAAATAATTTTTAAGATATCCCGAAAAAACTGTTTTTTGTTCTCCGTCTGTTAAATTTGCGTTTTCAATTTTTTTGTTTTAACCCCTAAAACGCTACATTTTAGTAATAAAATTAGTTTCAGATGATTTGCAATTCATTTTTCTACAATTTAATGCCATTTAATTTTTCCCTGCACTCTTAAATAATTTTAAATAATTAAATGTAACGATGACCCTATTGCAGGGCAATTGAAACACTTTGTTTATATTCCCTGTCTGCGAGTGGTTGCATTTTTTTTGCAAGTATTTGACGTAATTCATTTAAACAAATGTAAATCATCATGTTAACACAACTATAATACTTGTATTCGCTGTTTGGGATTTATTTAAAAAAGCATGTATCTTAATGGGTTTTTTTTAAATTTAATTATTTAAATATTTTAAACTAAATTACGATCTACTTTAAGTATATTTTAAAAATCTGTAAATCGCATTGTACCTAATGGTAAAATTTGATCACACTAGCAGTTGTGGCTGCTGAGATATCGTGATTTTCATTTTATGTGGGTATGAAGAAGCTTCCTTATGGGAAAACCCACGTTGCAATTGCGTCGACACACCGTTTCAATTGCCCTGCTACCATGGCAATTGAAACACTCGAAGCGACCTCAGTTTTTTACAATTTACTTCTATTAAAATTAATCTTTTCTCATAAAAAAAAATATCCTTTAGTAGCTGAGATAATAAGCTACAATTCTATATAATTTTTATATTAAATTTTTCAGTTTTTTTTTCAAGAAATACAAAAAACCAAAAAGTGTATCAATTACCCCCACTCTCCCCTATACACTCCCCCCCGAGTGTACAGGCGCCTATATAAGGAGATGTTCAAGTTCAAAACGTTGTCCAGTTTGAGGACAAATTGAACACATCTCAGACGACGACGAGAGGATTGAAATCTTAAAGGTCGAATAAGAGGCAGATTATTTTCACGAATTAATAATGCCCACGTGTATTTAATGATGAGCTGAAGGAAAGTATGTGTGTATTAGTCTGGAGACGTTGAGATGGCACACATTCGGAGAAAGAAAATATTTTTTAAAAAAAGGGGGGGCAGCAAATAAGAGGCGACAATGCGGCGACGAGATGGACTAAAGATTAAAGACAAGCCAACACATTTTCGGCGAGGGGACGACACGCGCGTTGATGGAACGAAATCGTTTGTCTTGATTAGATGGCATTTAATCAGCTGGCCCTCTCACACAGGCTCAAAAAGAACGTCGGCCTATATCATGTTGATTGTGTGTGTGTATAGACCTATATATACAGGCTACACACACACGCGTGTGTATATATGTATAAAGTGCGTATATGTGCTGTGAGTTTGGTTTCTTTAACAGAGCCCATATACTTATTTATCCCTCCCCCCCGCCCTGTATATATATCCCTCTCTCCCTTTGGCTTCTTAGTGATGATGATGACGATGAGAGATTGGGAGCTCGTTAAGTCTCTTGCCAACCCTCCCATCACTTCAACGTCGCCGTAAAATGAAAAGCTTACCGACGAAAAGTTTTCTAGACGAGAAAACTTGGCCTTTTCCCCTGACCATAAAGCCCTGTGTATATCTGCTGCTGCTGCTGTTGGATATGTACGTACACATATATACACACACACAGACAAAAGAGAGTCACATCTATATAGTCAACGAGGCTCAAACACTCGCTAGCCAAAATGTAGATAGATTAATGCTGCTGTTACACACTGGGGACTTTTCCAGCGACTTAGTCCTATTGTTTATATATATCCGTTTTCATCTTAAACACACAACACGCAGAGAGAGAATAAAGAGCCTATAACATTGGAGAAAAGGTCTATAGTATAGTTGGGGGATATAGATGAATTGGATGTGTATATTATATACATGTATTAGGGCAACAATAAGAAACAATATAGAGAGAGAAAAACAAAAGAGGTATTTGGCTAATTTATGTGTGTGACTATAGAGAGAGATAGGCTGTACATAAACAAGAGGTTGTTGTGTCCCTTTCTTTTGTGATTAATGAGTATCTGTTTTGTGTGCGAATCTCGTGTCTCGGTGTGTACATAATATAACTATATAGAGATAACAATTGTTTTATAAATTTCTCTTTCTGTTGGAGACGTGCATTTTTGTTGATGAGGTTCAATCCGTTACGCTTCGATGACGATAGCAGAGACTCGTCTGGCGTGTTTTATTATATTAGATGTATATAACAATGTACTCTATATAGCCAAAACAAAAAGAAGTAAAAAACAAGATTTTTTTGGGGGGGTTGTGCTTCATCTCCACCCCTCTTCACTGTGCGGTATATAGATATGGTTTAGCATATTATTTTGGTTGCTTCGTTCGTTTGATTCGCTCCATTAGTTCCACGAGGACTGTAGCGGACGCGCGGGAGGGGTCGGTCTATTGCCCATCAAAAAAACCTTCATATTTTACCCCCCATCTATAAATAAAGACGAACATCGATCTCGGTTTACTCGCATCATTGCCCTCCTATATATTAGCTACACGTTCATATCTAAAAAAACAGATCTATTATATACCTGTTGTATATATTACAGTATATATACCTGAAGAGCCTCTTTGAACTGTCAAACATCATTGAACGATCGCGCGTCTAAACGCAATCACCGAAAATAACAAACGAGAACATCACGTTCAGTAATGGCCTTCTTCTCTTTTGCAATGGATCTACTCTGTTGTGCTTCTCCAACTGAATTCTGGCATTTAAAAGATATAGACACGCGCGCAAACAGCGAAGCGCATATATATATAAACAGCAGCACTTCATATTATACGGCCGGCGTGCTCCTTTTTTTTTTTTTCTCTTTTGGGGGGGGGGGGTATATATAACCTATACTCTCGGTAAATGGCATGTTGCCACCGGGGCTGTTTTACTCGTTCCTGCTGTTGTCGACACTCTCAACATATACAGTAGATGTATTATAAGGACCTTGTTATGTAATATAGCGAGCAAGAGAAAGACCATATAGAATGAAACATTTCCTTGGCATTTCGGGTTGTTGTTTGCTGCTGCTGTTGTTGAGTCTCTCAAATATAACAATAAATCTTCTTTTAGTTAGTTTTTTTTTTTGGGGGGGGTTAGAACAGCACGCGACCAGAGTCTCATCATCTACTTGAAAATATATGGACGACGGAATGCCCATTATATTTTTGGAAAACAACAACAACAACAACAAATTTTAGGGGGGGGGGGAAACAGTCGCTCATTAGTTTCCAAATTGTTATTGTTTTTCCTTCTTCTTTTGTTTTTTTCAACGAGTGTTTATATATGTGTTTTATATATATAGGATACTGGTATATGGTGTACAGACGATGTTCTGCTCTGCCTAAATAGACGACGCAGACGTCAAACTCTTTGGCTTGGCCTCGGGGCACGTAAACCACTGGTTGCTGAAACTTAACAAAAGTCAAGTCATTTCACTTGATCTATTCAAACGTATATTTTTTGAATTTTTTTTTCGAAAGGCTATGTTACAAGAAGATGTGGCATTCAAGGAATTTCTTGTTGATAAGAGCCACGCCTTGTTTTCAGAATAAGGAACACATAGAACACGACGGACAGAGGCTGATGGCTGAACAGCATGATTATACGCTTAATGTTTATCTATTACCTTGATAATAGTCAGCCTCATTAACATGGCCACCATCTGCCCACTTGTCTGTATTATTTGTTGTATCTATTTATTTATCTAAAAATTATACTATAGACCCTATACACCATATGTGAGTTGAATCAATTCTATTATAAGATTTTGGTTGAAGAAATTGTATTTTTTACAACAATAGTTGCCGGGCAAGAAATCTCCAGGTCGACAATGAAATTAAAAAAAAAAAAAGATATTTTTAGAGGCTAAAGAGATATGGAAACAATTCGGACTCATTGCGCAGCAGCACGAAGGAAAACAAAAAAACGAACAAACAAAAACATTACAATTCATTTCAAATTGCAAACATATTTGTAAACAAGCTTCAATCATTCGTTTCGACAATAGAAATGAACTCGCACACGAAAGCCAAGAAAATAACGAGAAAAAAACAAATGATCTAATCAGCTCGATTTGGGATGATTTTTGATGTGTTTTGCGTCATTCTCATCATTTCCACATCACTCCTTTGAGGTTTGAGGTGACAAATGGGCACGAAAAATATCCTCGTTTTATTTATTTTATTTTTTAAATGAATAATATAAACTTTTGCCAGTTGCTGATGATGTGTGTATACAATGGCTGCTGCCTTTCACGTGTCTCTACATAATTCATTGATTTAGATTGGTTTTTGCCATGGCCAAGTCTCCCAACTCGCTCCTATATTATGTACATTCGTATATGTAATATAGTTTGGCGTTCAATTTGTTGTTGTTTTCCGGGAGGGGCAGATAACGAAAGAAAAGGTGGGAAAACAGACCGTGATGTGCAATGTGGTGATGATAAAACGGAAAAGCCCCCCCCCCCCTTCCCCCTTAAAAAAAATGATGAAATTGACGTACATCACGCACATGAAACAAACAGCGCATCAGTTTTCATGCGGTTATGCAACAAACACAGCACGATATATGTATATATATAGCCAAAACAAAATGTCTATTAGCTCTTAAATTTTTGTCTTCTATTTATATCGATTGACGTCTGTCTTTTTCGTATAAAAGAGAGAGGCATAAAAATCCAAAATAGGACAGACATTTGTCCTTTGTTTTGTTTTTCTTTTTGGTTCGTTTTTGCGCGAGAGGGTATATATGGTTCACAAAAGGTATATACGAATTATTCTATATGTAAGATGGGAGAAATTAGGAACATGTGAACTGGGAGATGGTCGCAATCCATCAACGTGACCTATATCGACTTGACAAAATCAATTGGAAACCCTAAAGAAAAATGTAAAAAATCGCATTTGATTCGGCCAATCAAATCACTCAAAAATAAAGTTTTACATATTCTAAATCGTTTCGTCCGATGTATCGATGGTATATGAAAACCCTGAACACACAGCAGACATTATACAATTTTATATTTGAAGCCCATTTGTATAATTTTATTTAAATTTTTTGTTTTATTTTATTTTATTTTTTGTTTAGAATGAAACAATAATCGAATTTTGTAAACTCTCTTCTTCTTCTTCTTCTTTTTTCTTTCTTGTTTTCGTGAAAAGGGAAATGAAAAATAACAAAAAAATTGTGCGCGGGTTTTTTTTTTGGGCCGTTTCGATCGGGAAAGGAGCGTCTGAAAATTGCCGAATCATTCGACGTCGTCCGTGTGTTATTTCGCTTGAATGAGATCTCCGACCTCGACGACCGCTCAGGTAAAAAGAAGGGGGGATGGGGGGGAGCCTCGAAAAAAAAAAAAATTTTCAAAATGTAGAAATTCAATGCAAAAGACCCGATAGAAAACGGGTTCAACATCATCGAAAGGAAGGAAATGATTGGGAAACGTAAAAGCTAAGAGAGACATGACGCGGGGATGATCGAATATTGGGCCTATTATTGTACAGAAACGATGGCGAGTGATGGGCACACACGCAGCGAACAATCAACAACAGGAAGGGGGTGGACATGTAAGACGGAGGCAGACACACACACACAAAAAACAGCACGTAATATGTGGCAATAATAAAAAAAAAAAGGATATTCATTTAGTTTTTTTGTTTGTTTTTTTTTTGTTTGGTTTTTTTTCATTTCAAATTTCAAATTGAAAAAGAAATCAGCGGATGGCAAGTCAAACGTTTTGGAATACGGCAGCAAAAATTCGCAAATCAAATAATAATAATGAAATAGAATCAAACAAATAAGGAACTAATCGTGATAGGTGATGTTGGTTAACACATTTGCACGAGTGTCTCTCGTTTTGCAGGAAAAAAAAAATGGCGCCCAACTGGGGAATTTGAAAAAAAAAAAAACAGACAAAAAATGTTCATTCATTGGGTGAAGTTCAATTACCGGCAACGCTGCTCTTGATATCACTGCGATTGTTAGCCGAGGAGGACGAAGCGCCCGATGCTAGTGCGGCTAATTTTTCCAGGTTCTCCAGGACTCCAGGTGAGGTAGCAGAAGAGGCACCTCCTAATTTAGCGGTGCTGGCAGCGTTGCCAGCTGCACCCAAGCCGTGCTGGTGATGATGCTGAAGGTGTTGCTGCTGCTGGAAATGAGCAGCCATGCTGGACATCAGCTGATTGTAGGCCAACGCCATCGAGGCCGCCTCACCGGCCGATGCGGCTGCGCCTCCTCCGGCCGCCAAGTTGCTACTCCTCACACTGTTATAGGGCGACGTGTTATTAGATGGCGCGCAAGTCAACGGTGCGTTAGCCATCCCTGGTGCCGGATTGGCCGGCGCCACTCCGCCGGCCGCGTACCGGTAGACACCGGTCGTAGGCCTACCGTAAGGTGAACCGGTCACGGCGTCCAGGTAAGGTGAAGACGGTGGCAATCGCGGCGAGAACAATTTCCCACCACCTTTGCAACAACAACAACGTGTTAAACAAAACGTTTCAAATTCAAATTCAAATTTAAAAAAAACACGCGAGAATTGAACCAACCTGGGCCAGTGGTGTTGCTGGTGTTGTTGTTGTTGTTGGGAGGCATGAAACTACTGTGCGGCGATCGGAGACCAAAGGCCTGCGACAGCGGGCCGAAAGGTAAAGGGAAAACGGCGGCGGCTGCGACGGCCGCCGCGGCCGCCGCTTGCTGTTGATGCTGCTGCATCAGCGCCGCCGCCGCCGTGTGATGAGGAGAGCCGCCGGTGGCCGTGGCTGCTGCCGCTTGATGACTAGGCTGACTGCCGGCCATGTCGGCCAGTGACCAGATCTTCGGTTTGCTATTGGTCGACGTCGTCGTCGAAGAGGAGGAACTGTGCGCCACGCCCGTCGACGTCAAATGATGCGCCAGGTGATGCGGATGGTGTTCGGCCGGCGGCGACAGACAGGCCGAATCGCCGCCCGAACTCAACAGATCCAGCTCTTCTTCGTCGCTGTCCAACATGACGTCGATGTTGTCCTCGCTGTCGCGATGGTGACGCTGATTGTGCAATCGATGCAATTGCTGGTGGTGGTGGTGGTGGAGGTGGTGGTGGTGGTCATCCATCACGTGACCCGATCCGGCTGACGGCAGGCCGTTCCACGACCGATGGTGAGCCGCGTTGCTCTCCACCGAATTCAAAACTGCCTCCCGTCCGTCTGCACAAATGTATTTATATATAACACAAGGCCCGGCAATTGATTAAAAGAGATCATCTCAAACCCGTGATTAATGATGACGCCTATAGTCTATAGTCTCTAATAGATGTTTTAACACACAAGTCATCAATTCCTAATTAGGACTTTGCCTCTCATTTTCTATTATGTCTATAGGCTCTCTATATGCTATATATACAGATAGGCCTTTCTCTCCCTTTTTCAAACTACATTAGACAGGTTTATATATCAACGAAATCATATGATATAATCGTGCGTGACGGAGCGGAATGGAGTGTCTGCTAGTGGCCCCCCCCCCCTTCCCCCTATACTAGATCGATGATAATATTTTTATTATTTTCTTGCGTCTGTTTGATGGAGGAAGCGCATCGTCATCCGAATTTGACCATGTCAAAACAGCAAATGAAAAACAAAAGCTGTGGGAAAAAGAATTCGATGATAGTCATCCGGCCCCCTGTCCGATTTTGCTGGAATCCCCTCCAAAAGAGAAACAAGCGATTACACACGGAATTCGCTACGGGGGGACGAACCATCAATGAGCACAGCAGGTTCTTGTTTTTCTTTTTCTGTTTTATTTTTAATAGTCTATCATCTATATCGGAAATAATAAATAAATGAAATATTAATGATGCGCGTTCTTTTAAAAAAATATAAATCTATATTTAATAATAATAATTTTTAAAAAACTACAGGAGTTGGGGGTTGAAGCTCAGCTTGAAAACGATGTGAATCAAAGTTGATTTCGCATCGTGATCTTTGATAAATAATGAAAACGATGTCGGCCATTGATGGGGTCTCGGCCAACGGTTCGATTTCGAACTGAGCCCAATGAAAAATGAGTTTCGAAAAAGAGTCGGTGACATGTCGAGCTTATCGTATAAAACGACGATAGTTCAAAAACCAAAAACTTGTTTATCATCTTTGAAAAAGAAAAAAAAAACAAAAACAAGAGAATAAGATTTGAAAAGGTGAGCAACGGTTGATCCTTGTACTCGATCGTCAGTGTATACCATGTACGACATCAGCTATGGAATGGGAGACCTTGTGACTTTTGCACAGTTGTTGTATACACAATCGAGAGACGTTGTAGGCTAATGTATAAGAACGTGGTCAACAACAACTGGAGGCATTTAAAAATAAAAAGCTGATAACACAGCCCACCCCGAAAGCGGATCAAAGGCGAAACTTATCGGACTCGTGTCAGTCAATTGTCTGCGCGATGACGAGCATTGATATAGTCCATCAACTTGTGTTAACTCAATAAACAAATGGCCAGTGTCTTTTGTCCTCGAATCGCCGCCCTAATATACGTCGCAGCCCCAAATAGTTTGCAGCGTTTTAAATAATAGATGTATGATGATGTAAGAAACTGACCTGAAGACGGCCGTTTGTGGTGATCTTTCGAAGGTTCGGCGTCGCTGCTATCGCCGTCGTCGTCGTCATCGCCGTCGTCGTTGCGGTTCTTCGGCTCCCACGTCATCTTGTTCTCCTTCTTGAGCCGGCGGCGCGCGTTGGCGAACCAGGTCGACACCTGCGTCAGCGTCATCTTGGTGATGATGGCCAACATGATCTTCTCGCCTTTGGTCGGGTACGGGTTCTTCTTGTGCTCAGACAGCCAAGCTTTCAGCGTCGCCGTCGTTTCGCGCGTGGCGTTCTTCCTGCGCGAACCGTTCAGATCCATTCCGTACCTAATCAATTCGGGTTGATTATACGATCATTTCCTGTTTTTTTTGTTTAATATAATAGCGAGGGGAAGCAAGTGGGGTGGGAGGGAAAGAAAATGTCGAGTGGTTCTCGCATGAAAGCGCATCAGCATCATCGAAAGACGAAGCTTATCAGCCAGTCTGACTGTGTGTCTTTCATATAGCTATGTACACGTCTGTTTAGTTTGGGTTCTTTTATTTGAAGAGACAGCTCTCGTATATATGTAGGGGAAAAGCAACTAACTCGACGACAACAGCCTTTTTTTTTTTCCTTGTCTATACCTAAACACACAGACACAAGCACCGTTGCCGTGTGTAATGTAATACGCTGTATACGAAATTCCTCCGTTTTCCGTTTGTTTTCTTTCGCGGTTTCACAAAGATATTGCCCTCGACAGGCCACTCTGTCGGCTTTTTTTTTTTTCTTTTCTTTTGCTCGAGTCGAACAAGACGACACGTTTACACGATTTCGATATATTTTTATGTGTTATTTTAGTTTTTTCGTGGGCAGTCTTTTATGAAAATGTCTATACAGGGCCTGCTAGAAAGGTCGTGTTTGAACGCCATTGTGTCTATACGGCCTTTCTCAAATGTGTCTACACACACAACTGGCCTTTGGGAGGGATATGCTTATTCAATATTTGACCGTAATAATATTGAGATTCTCTTATTTCCAATGTGCACAGGCAAAACTCATTTGCCGACAGGGACCCCATCTCGGCCAAAGACATTTGGCATGGCGTGTCTTTTTCTTTTTCCTCCCCGCATTCGTTTCTTTTCCTATTTTTTTTTTTCGAAAAACAAAAAAGTTGAAAGTTTGAACAACAACAGTTTTCAAGAAGGCAGGGGGGGGGGGAGAGAGATATTGTTAAAAGGACGGAGAGATGATGATGACGGCCGTCAGACACACACACACAAGAGACGGGGGCGTGCTGGACACCCTGTGCTCGTCGTTGCAGACAAGTTGTCCAGCACGCAATGCCGTGCTGCTCCTGTTCGAGATCTTTGACTGCGATCCGACAACCCGCAACTGGCCACCACCCCTTGTCCACCATTTTTTTTTTCATAAAATGCTGTTGCATTTCGAGAAACTTTCGATGCAAAGTTGCGTGTTTGGTGTTCAACACGGTCATCCCCCTCTGTGTGAACGATGATTTCACGAAAGAAACAACGGACTGCACTTTGTTGTTGGATGTTTTTATTGTGCGCTTCCTTCTGTCTGACCCATTCGCACATCGCTGTGAGCGTCGACGACAATCAACGAATCAAACAAGGGACCCAGTAGAATTGGCGGAACGGCACGCGTGCGCTCTGGTCATCCGCAATTCGGGGGGAATGAATTTTTAATGATTCTATCAAATTTCGTGTGTTGTGAAAACATAAAACAAAAAATTTGATATACACACAGAACGGTGTCTGTGTGTGTCAATTGGCAATGGATAGAACAACAGCAAACCCATCAAGGTCTTTCTATTATATCAAATAAAATTCTAGATACCCTGTTGATTTTGATCCATTTTCTTTTGTTTTTTCTCAGTATTATAGACATTGTGCCTTTGCGTGACGAAGAAAACAAAAAAAGTGGGGGAGGAGGAGAGCCCCCTTTTTTCTTTTTTGTTGTTGTGGCCATTAGGGCTTTTGTTTTCTAGCGTGTTTTTTTTATTTTGTCGTGTTATTATTGTGTGGCTCTTTTTCAGGTTTCGTGTCGTCGTGATGGCAGAAGGGAAAGGAAGGCCGTCATCAACCGCAGCAAGCGATGCGCGCAAGAGTACTCGTTAAATGGCCATCGTCGTCGCTGAGGAAAACAACTGCCATGTATAAGAAAGAGGTGGGAGAGGGTAAAGGAGAAAGACGACGGGGGTCCCAACGATGTGGCCCCCACAAAACACAGCAGTCCGCAAGGAAGGAACAACAACAACAACAACAACACGTAGATTATAGACAAAGGCAAGAAAAAGACGAACCCAACAATCAGACAAACATCGTGGAAAATTGAAGAGGGAAAAAATGGTGGTGGTGGGCTGGGTGGGTAAGGGGGTTTGAAATGTGAAGTCCCCCACCACAAATGCATATAAGGTGTGCTGCTGTGTGTGATGCTATTACACACAGGTATACGTATAGGATATATCGTATATATCTATTATATCCGGAACGATCATCAAGTCCACCATGTTTGATTGCTATACAGTCTCTGCTACATATCCCTCACTTCCCTCAGGCTATACCAAATCCCTATTTACTCCGTATGTATTAGGTCATACATTTTGTAGGGACCCAATTTTTTTTAATTTTGAAACTAAAACAATTCAAAGTCTATACATCTAATGTCTTTTAATATTAGTTCAAGACATTCGTTTGAAAAATGAAAAGAAAACTTACCCGCCGAAGGGATAGGCAGACATGGCCGGATCGTAAGGATAATACATTGACGGATAAGGCCATCCAGCGGCAGCTGCGGCGGCGGCGGCCGCCCCGTTGAACGCCAGTGCGGAATCTTTGAGGTCGTGACCCGCGTTCTATTAAAAAAAAAATTGATAAATAAATTATAATTGGCATTTATATAAATCACGGTAGTTTATAGATAAATTAGAATCAATTTCGAAAGAGATAGAACTCGTGTCCGTTAAGCGAAAAAAAAAAAAAAAAGATGGCGGCGTGGGATATGGGCGGGGACACCTTTAATAAGGTCGCATGTACACAACGCAGATACGGGCAGCCCGATCCAGTTTTAGCTGGTGGTGATGTAAATATATATATCACATTTTACAATTCCGCGTGTTTCTTCCAAGTTTGTGTTTCGCCTTTATGGCGATTTCTTTCGCTTGTGTGTATTCCGTCACTGTCGAACGTGACAATGAAAACGACGATGAAAAAAACAAACGAAAAAAAATGAATAGAAAAATCTGAAGCAAAATCAACGTGGCACAATCGGCGCCAGCCAGTCGCCATTTGTCTCGACGACATTATACATTTTCTAAAGGGTTTCTTGTGATAGTCACAGTCTGCGTGCTGAGCCTTTTTAACAAGTTTCCTATATACACATACGTGTGGCCTAATCAAAGTCCCGAACGCAATTTATAAGAAAACAAGACACACACACACACACCAAGGCTGACGAAATGGCCACACCGCATCCCTGTGATGCAGTATATGAAATGTAATAGCATCATATACACAGAGCCTATGTATAGTCTTATAGGCTTTTCAATCAGGCAAAACAAACGGACAGGTCGTCGATTTTCTTCTTCGTGTGCTTATCGCACGTTGACGAGAAGGGACATGCATTTCACGTTGGCTTTTTTTGTAGGTTATGTATTTCCCTTTTTTAAAGTTTTCTCCTCTCTCTTTTTCTCTCTGTTTCCAAAGGAAAACGAGGAAAAGGACGAGGCGGATAGAGACATTTTTCCGAGTCAATAATCTGAGCAAAGTTTGATTTCGTTTGACAAGGCGGCCGTCATATATAAGACGTTTAGAAAGAAGGATAAAAAATAAAAAGGAAGAAGAAAACGCTTGTGTTGGTTGACGAAACACACACTCGAAACGCGTCTTTCAAAAGCGAAAAATGCATGTGTTCCGTGGTCTATGTATACGACACACATCAGCAGCAGAGAATCATATTATCAGCAAATGGATAATATACAGAAAGGAAAAACGAAAGAACATGGGGAATGTAAAAACAACAATCGAGTCGAGCAAGAGACAAGAGAGCAAGTTTTTGGGCGCGGCGTTATTGATACGCGTGTGTGTGTACCACTATCGAAAGACTTTTTTTTTTATTATCTGCCGACTGGCAGGCCACACGCATCGAGAGAAAGAAAAAAATGGAACTTGTGCACACATAAACACATCTATATTATCGCTATATAGTATTTATATATATATCTATATAAGCTGCGAGATGAGCCATACAACTTGTATGTTTTTCAAGTCCTCTGCTGATGTGTCTAAATATCGGCGCTGTGCGCACTTTGTACCGGAGCTCAACACCCAGCTGATTGTTGAGTGATGCTTTAATTATCTTTTTTAAATTTTTAAATTTTAAACGAAGCGGGGAAACTTTGACTTTCGCCCAACTTTGATTGGCTGTGTATATACATCGGTGAAATCTCCATTCGATTTTTAGTTTTCCCAGTTAAACTGAACGAGTTGTCGGTTTTTAAAAAATAAAAAAAATGAAAGAAAAACGTGAAAAAAATAGAGGGTGGGGAGGGGAAGGAACAAAAGGCATAATTGACAATCATAATGATTGATAGACGGCCATATATAAGAAAAGAACTGACGAACAGACGACAAAAGCTGAAGAGCGTTTCTCGTTATATTCGACGATATATACAGCCGTTAGATATATATATAATATATAGATGCAGTCTTAAGACCGAATTCAAGCTGGGCCATAAAGACGAGGCAATACGTCAAAACACAAAAGAATAAGAAAGAAAGAATAAGAGATATAGGGTTGACTTGTACATATTATTCAAGGTGGTGATGGCCAAGGTTTCAAAAAAAAAAAACCGGACGAAGAGCAGACGGGCGTCTGTTGGACTAGACGTTTTCTTACCTTACCCTTCCCCTAGATTTTTAATGTTTTTTTTCTATGCCGTTACGTATAAAGCAAAAAAATATTTAATAAAAGGGGGGGGGGGAGCCATCATTCCCGGACCGACATTCCTGGCGTCTGTTCTAATAGAATTTTGTTTTGTTTTGTTTTTTTCTTAAATCGGATTTTCGATGCCATCTATCAAAAGCCAAATGTCATCAACATTTTTTTGTTTTTTTTTCATTTGATAATTCTTAACGTTTCAAAGAAATAAAAGGTGAATTTCAATAGAGATGAGAGAGGAACCATATAGAAATAAACATTTCAAAGAGGGGCTATTAGCGAATCTCGGGGATTCCATCTCGTCCGATTGGATCTTTGATGTGCTGTTCAGCGCAAAACAAGACGCAATCTGCTTTTAAAGAGTAGACATGTTGTCCCTTCTTCTTTTTTCGCTGCTGTCTTTCGATAAAGACGATAATATATGCAATAATCGTTTTTATTTATTTTTTTTTTTTTTGGGGGGGGGGGGTTGGGTTGTGTGCTGTGTCCATGTCTTGTCTGTTTTTCCACGGATTGCTGTTTCTTTTCACTTTGAGGCCATTGTTTTCTTGAAACAAGGTCCGTCACGGTTCAACGAGATCTTTCATATACAGAGAAAGAGAGGGGGGGGGGGTTTGGCTTTTTTTTTTTTGTTTTTGTGTCTTCTTTTTTTTTTCCCAATATAATCGTCAGTCAACAGAAGAACTTTGTGTGTTTGTGTGACAAACAGTGTGCCCATATAGTCAGAGATAATCCTCTTCAAAAGAAGACGCTGCTGCATGCTGCATAAGGAGATATATACTTTGAAAAAGACGAGGCCAAAGAAGAGATTGGCATCGACCACACGCAGGCACAAAAGTTAAAAGCAACCAGCGAAAAAAGTCCATCCAAAACTCTCTCTTTTTTTATAAAAAAAGGCCTCGCGGGCTCTTTTTTTTTTAAATATATAGCGGCCACAGAGTTGTGCTGCTGAATGACCTGATGGCCACACGTATGGTCAAACGACCCGTTATATATTTAAGCCGAATTTATTTTATTTTTTTAAATAGCAAATGGAGGACTTTTAAAATGTGGGGAAGGGGACACGTCGGATGGAAAAGACGAAGTTTTATTACGAGGAACTGAACTCTCTCTGCAATATATAGGAAATCGAACCAATATAAATGGTGGCTCGATTCAATGCAAAAACTTTTTTTCCTTTCGATTCTATACGAAGATGGATAGGAATCGGTTTTTTTTTTTGTGAAGACCTTTCCCATCCGGCAGCACAAAAAAAAAAACTATCAATCCCATCGATGTCGTTTGATCGTTCCTCGTGACCTTTTCAATAGATATAATATATACTCCCGGCCATCACCTAAAATGGGCCCGGCTGCTATGGAGAGTCCGCTAAGTTGTCTCCTTTTTTTTTTGGCCATTTAAAAAAGTAAAAAAAAAAAAAAAGGAAGGCGCGTCAAATCTCCTAACGGAAAGATCACCTTTCTCTCTCTCTCTCTCTCTTTTATATATACACGCATAGCTTGAATTTTGACATTCAATCGAGCCCCTCAGCAACAAGAAGCTGCGGGGAGCGTATATAGCCCCCAAGCCCCCCCCATTTCAGCAGCAAACCTGATGGATATATGTAAGATATATGTGAAAAGAGAAAGAAAAAAGGGGGGGGGGCAAGACACATATGGATTGATCTATACGTTTTTGAAGGTGATCGTTTCTCCATGCTAATCTGTCGCCGATGGCAGTCAACACAGAAGCCACAGCAGCAGTTGGAATCAATGGATATATAGACGTGCTGTGTGTTTATATTTAGGAGAGCCACCCACTGAGCTGATGGCCCAACGCAGAACATAGAAATTCCCTTTGCCGATAGCCCTTCACTATTTGATGGCTTTCACTCAGACTTAAAAAGCTGATGATTTGAGCAAAACAATCGTCAAATTGAAGGTTAAAATATTCAAAGATTCAAATCCCCCCGAAAAAGAAAAAAAAAGAATAATATTTTTCTTATATGTGTTGTGTGTAGACGAAAGTGTACCTCAAAGACGGGGTTTTGGCCGTCAAAACTTACAGCAGCTGCGTAAAATGATGATTGATCGGGGGTCAGGAAAGGTTGTTGCTGCTGCTGATGGGCGGCGGCAGCGGCAGCGGCGGCCGCTTGGTGATGGTGGACCAGGTCGTGCGCTTGTTGTTGTTGTTGCTGCTGTTGCTGATGGTGATGGTAAGGATGGTAAAGACTGAGGCCGAGGCCTAGGCCGACCGCCGATGTGGCGCCCGGTGATGATGTTGTCGTCGTCGTCGTGGCCATGCTGCTCAATCGAGGCAGACCCAACAACATGGCGGCTGTCGAGGCCGAAGAGGCCGAACCCGATTCCAATTGGCAAGCGCAAATCGGCTGACCTGTGCCATCGGTTTCATTTCATTTCAACAATTATATAGCAATTTCTAAATGTATACATCATATAGGTGGGATTTGTCTAGACTTGTCTGGACGCGCGCGTTTGTTACCTGTCAGCGGATCGGGCACTAACGGCCGGCTGCCATCGCAACAACATCCCGACGAGGGCGCAACTAGCGTCGGTGGTGTCCGGGGAGAAGACAAAATCAAGGGCGTCGTTGTTGAAATGGCCGCCGTTGCCGACGCCGAAGAAGAAGAGGAAGCCATCAGACGAAGACTTCTTTCGTTGCTCGCGCTACCAGTGCTGCTGCTGCTACTGCAACTGCCGCTACTCATTGCACCCTTCATAGCCAAATGGCCAAAAGATCAACGAAAAATGTGCGCGTTAAAATTCAAGTCAATAATGCGAATCATTCGTGACTGTTTTGATTATTTTTTGGCGCCTTATTATCAAGCGCAAGGGAGAGAGGGCAGGGGATAATAGGAAATGATATCAACTGCTGTACATATTATAGGCCAAAAACGATGATGAGGAAATAAACGTTTCTTGGCCACCCCCTTCATTTGCATATCTGTTTTTCTTTCTCCCCCAAAAAAAAAATGCGCACAATATAGTTTTTCTTATATATAGGATATATATTTGAATGAGCGCGTGTTTCGTTCACCTGGTGGCCCGGTGTTGAGCCGGCGGCAGAGTTCGTGCTGTTGGCCGGTGCAGCAGCGCTGCTGGTCGTCATTGTCGACGATGTTGTCGAACTGGTGCCGTTGTTGATCGCGTTGACCGTGCTGTGCTGTCCGAATTGCGCCATGGCACACGCCCCAACGCCCGCCCTGCTGCTGCCCACACTTTGATGTACGAAACAATTTCAGCACAAACAGTTCTTCTTCTTCACGCCAATAATCTATACACAGCAACACTTTGTTTGTTTTGTTTTGTTTTTTACCGACCTTCTCTCGTAGGCTAATATGGACGCCTATTTATGTTTTAATGCTTGAAATGAATCAAACGGGCTGACGTGTTTCTGGGTGAGAACAGACTTCCCCGGCTGCCCCGAAATCAAACGAGTTTTCCACTTGTTTCTTTTCACCCGTGCTGCTGTGTTTACAATCAGCTCAAATTGCACACCGTTAATCAGTTTGAGGGGGCAAAACGAGTTTCTTTTTATTGGTGGTTCGAGGCGCAATCCAAATGCAGATATAGGCGAACACCGAGAACACAGCATAAACACGCGTTTCTTAATACGGAGCTCTTAATTCGAACGTCTCTGTCAAATTGGTCGGCCTCATTTGCGACGCGCAAAACTGCGACACGGAACAGCGAACGAGTTCGCCGTTTCAGCCAAACTTTTGATACTTGGCGGAGGCGTGCCGAAATATTGGCCACTTTTATCGCACACGCGGCGATTGTTGATTTTTTATCTCAACCACTGACGAACGATCGGGAACCATCAAATGCGAGTCGCATCTGCCCCTCGATATAATATGCCGAGATGTTGTTTTCTCTCTTATTATTTATGATCGTGTTGTTCTTATTTGTCAAGTTGCCTCTTGGATGGCCGTCGGCCGTTTTAGTGTCGAACTAACGAGAGAGAGACTCGACTCTTCCTTGCGGCCAAATATGCAAAACAGGGTGCCTCGCGTTGTGTTAGTGCTGTATATATATGTATAGGTATATATAAAGAAGGGAAGCACCCACACACACACACACACACACACACGGCGTTTCTGATGTTGTTCTACGTATCGGGACGAAGAATAAAATAAAGAAAAAAGGGGGGCGCCTTGCCGATCGAACAAAATCTAAAGGAACGAAGAAGAAGGAGAAGAACAACAACACTCGAAGAGACACAGTGATTCACTAAACGGGCGTCCCGGCCTGTCGAACAAGACAACGAATGTATCTATTTTGTGCCGATCCTCGTTTGTTTTGTTTTTTTTTTCCTTCTAAAAACTGTCGACGAATGGGAGGGTCACTTGATTCACATCCGACAATGTCGTCACGACTGCACACATTCACTCAACTAAAAGAAGAAGAAGCAAACACGCAGCACACAAAACATTCACATAAAACGCACTGAAATGTTGTAATGAGGCCAGTTGAATATTTAAAAAAAAGAAAATTTCATTCGATAATTTTTTTTCTTCTTTTCTTTCACGTGTGTCTGCGTGTGTGTATGTGTAAGACGCGCCGGGGCGCTGCTCTGCTCTTTTTTTTTTTTCTTTTCTTTTTCGAGCTGCTGCTGCTGTCGATGTGATGTGGCGGCGCACTCACACGGCCAAGTGCTGGTGTGTGTGGTGTGGGCACCGCGTCCGAACGATCACTGTTCACTGTTGCACGACATAATTTTCTATGAAGGGTCCCAACCCTCCCCTCCTTCCCCTTCCTTCTCTTCTGCCACCCAATCCTCCCCAACCTCACTCAACCTCCCAAACCTCCCCTCGGTCCTTATAACGACTCCCACCACTTTTCCTCCTCCTTCCTCTGACACACACACACACACTAACTCACTATATATACGTGTGTGTGTGTGTATGCTATATACCACTATACCATACACTAGCCTACACACACACACACAGCATGCACACACTACATAATACATAGCCTACACACTGCTGTCCTTTTAGATTAGACTGTATAGCCTATATACCCTGGGTGAAAAACTTTTATTTCGTTTGATTTTGGGATTTTTTATTTTTGCTCGAACCGCTTGTGCCTTTGGGATGCGCCTATTCCTCTCCCAACCCCACTTTCCTCCCCCTTTTTTGTTTAACACCCCTCCCTTTTCCCGGTGTGCTAACACAGACACACACAGCACACAGCCAGAGAGCGCGAGCATCAAGACACTTTCCTTTTCTCTCTTATATGCGGTGTGTGTGTGTGTGTGTGTGTGTGTGTGACGCTTTGGTTGTATATGTGTGCACACATCAGCCGTGTCTGTGTGCTGTTCGTCCGTTTTTAGCCCACACTTCCCTCCCTTTTCTTCCTTGCGACACCCTGTTGTTTTTTTGGGGGATGGGGGGAGGGTGGGGTAGATAGAGGAAGGACACCTCCCCAAGGGAAGGAAGGAAGGAGGAGCGGATTTTGTGTCTTTGTCGACGTGTGCGTGAAATCGTTTCACGCGAGCAAGGAAGAGGGAGAGGCTGCGGGCGGCGCTCAATAATCAAATGGAGAACGAGATCACATGACGGGACAAGAAACGAAATATGTCAACGGTGCTGTGTATTATAATAGAAGAAACGTTTCGGACAATGAACGCGATAGGGGAAATATAACAAAACAACAACAACAAAATATGAATCTAATAAAGGAATAATAAACGACCGTCCGCGAAATCAATTGCCACCGTCAACGTTCAATTATAGAATCTACAAGAAAAGAGAAATTGGTGAACATCATCGACATCAGGCCATTCTCCTTGTGAAGAAAGACAATCAAAACCCCTAGATATACAGGAAAATTGAAACTCGTTTTATTATATTACATACGTTTACATACAACAAAGGACACGGACAAGATTCTATAATATATTCGTTATCCTATACATGTCCACGAGGGCTATCTCTCTAAATTTCGTGAAACTCTTTTTTTAATTTTCCACAACAATTGCTGGCCATTGTCTGTTACAGAATTGGTGGCGCGTGAGTGTCGTTAAAAACAAAACAAAATACAGCAGGGTATATATATATATATACTGTACACACACACACAAACACACAACAACAGACAGAAGAAAGATATACGCGTCACACTGAGCGCCCAGGGAGTGTATAGAACGTATCAGCCTGGGCAAAGAAGAAAAACACGGGTTAAACACGGCGGCACGACACGCCGTGGAGCTGCTATATCCAGAAACGGACACCCTGCGTGTGGCTTGCCTTGTATATATATCTATACATCCATATAGAAACTCGGGCAAAAAGCCCAAAGGCAATCAGCATAGAACAAACGCAAACAAAAGAAAAAAACAAAACAAAAAAATGGAGGGGGCATTTAAAGTTGTTTTTTTTTGGGTGGGGGTGGATAAAACAAAACAACTCACGCGGGATTCAATGACCCCCGTCAGAAAAAAAAAGAAACAAAAAATGATGATGAAAGTCTGTGCGCGCTCGTGATTCTATACGCGCGTCTATATAGGCCTGAAATTTATGTAAAACAACATTTTTCTTTTTGCTTTTATATAAGACTGAACACAAAACTTGTTTTCTTTTTTCCCCCTCAATTCGGGAGGGAATAGTCTTTCTTCGTTTCCCGCGTGCGCATTTGGCGATAAAGAGTCGACGACAAGGTATAGACATATAAAGAGAGAGAGAGATGAAAAAAACAAGAGAAAAAGGAAAAAACAAGTAGACATGATATACACACAGCACACAGGGCGGATTTTTTTGTTTGAAAGGGGGGGGGGATGTATCACATGCAGTCAAACACGAAGACGACGGGTGTTGTACAACCCCACCCACGGGGGGAAGAAAACGCACAAGTCCCGACGATGAAGAGATGGTGATAGGTTACAAGATAATAGATGACTCCGCCTACGGGCCAGGCGCTACGTCGTGTCGCGGCCAATCACCAGTCAAAGCTCTGTGTGCTCGCCAGTTCTCAGCTTTCAGCCTTCTTTTTTTTTTTTTTTATTTCTTTATTTTTATTTATTTTTTTTTGAAAGGACATAGGCAACCATAGAGAGTGGGGTGGATACGAGCCGTCAGGTGAAAGTATAAGCTCGGAGCTATATAAAAAATAAGGGGGAGAACTGCCTCTTTTCGTTTTGCCAAAGCCAATCCTCCCCTCGCCATACCCTCACAACTGTGCCCATGTCGGAGGGTGGTGAAAGAGGAGTGGGTGCAGCAGCACACGATAGACCGCTTATGGGTACAGCTGTTGCAGGCCGTGTCGGGTCCCGTGTTGACACGGACCCCGACACGGCGCCAGCACAACCCCGGGACTCTGTCCGTACATAAAGATCCTCGTTCGTTTTTTGTTTATTTTATTTTTTATTTTTATTATAAATATCTTTTTTCTTTCTGGGAGGCGTTCCTTTTCACACAAAAACACAGTCCCACCACCTATTGGCGTGCGCAGCAGTTGGAATCCCGATATATGACACGTCGAAACAAATTACAGTTCGTCTTCGTTTGTCGGCAATAGCAAAACGCGTTCGAGTGACGACCGGAAGAATATTTATCTACGTCGGAACGGAATCAAAAGAGCCAGTGTATGTGTCGTTAACAGTCAAGTATTTTCAATTGTGAATATACATTCAAATTTATATACAACACATTTTTAATATTTCCATTTGAAATTTCTGTTTACCGTCGGCTTTTGTTGTTCCCACAGTTCCATAGGCCTATAGGCGTATACAGAAACGGTATAGTTTGCATATCAAATGGCAGTCCCAGTTTCTAAAATTTGTTATGAGTGTTTGTGATTAATATTTATACTCATTCTCATCACGTGTAGATATTAAATTGGTGAGTTTCTACGTGCATTGCCTGGCTCGGTAAAAAACCAGCAAACAACTCTCCAAAAATAAGACAAGGTTATCATGAATCACTCACGTGTGAGAAACCTCTCGCATTTCATTCGTCTTGCATATTGATTGTTTTGTTTTTTTGTTTTTTTGTTTTTTTCACTTTTCTTTCTAATTCATTCAATTTTTTCAGCGGTTCAAAGTGATTGCACCATTATATACCAACCCAACCTAGTAATATAGGCCTAATATACATGCTGTGGAAAGGCAATGAAATAAAGTTATATTATTCAGAGGAAAATAGGCCTAAAAGGATAACAATTTATATAGGCCTCTATTCCGAATCAAGTAGACCAACATTTAAAATCATTTGAGATTATATTCGTATATATATGTAGCCTAATATAGAAAATACTTATATATATATACAGTATATTGCTTTCAACATAATTCAGTCGTGTGTGCGTGTGTTTGTAAGGACAGAGTTTTCGACGGCGACAGCGGCACGCCATCGACGCATTTACGCGTGTCTCATCATCAACTCTCCGCGGGGGTGTGCATCCTGAAAAACTGTTGAATAACACAGAGCTACCGTCCCCTTTCTGATGCTCGCCCGCGCTTTTGGATTAAATAGATAATTCACTATATACGGACAATGTATAGTATATGCATAGTTTATAGATGTTGTACGTGAAAAAGGATGGCATCACGCGGTTACATTAAAGGTTTTTGTGTCGTTTTTTAAGGTTCATTCCGCATTTATATATAGACGCCCGCCGTATAGGCCTATATTTCAATGTAGACTATAATACGGTGCTGTGCATTCTCGCGAAATTGGCCGTGTATATATAGGCCTATGAGGCTTATTTTCCTCTAGGCCGAGGTCACGACCTCCGGCCGTTGTATCCATCGGTAATTCACAGCCATTTCAAATTCCAAAGGTTTAAACTGGAAAAGAAAATGATGCGTCTCACAGTTAAGTGTTTACGATTTATTTAACTGGTATATACGTATACCATAACAGGCAATGCCGCACAGTGAAAACAAAAAGGAATAAATAATAATTGTCTCACTTGAAAGTGGGGTAAAACAGGCTATTAAGTGAAACACCTGCGGGATACACTTTTTCGAAAGTGTAAGTTGCCAATCTAGTCCTTAAGTAGGATTAAAGTGTAAACGAATAAGAGATTTTGAAGAAAAAAAAATGTAGACTGTGATGGGATTTGAACTCGGGTCTCCCGCACTGCAGCCCCATCTTAATAGACTTGATACGCTTGTTGTAACGTCCTAATGCTGTTGTTGCATAAACTGGTAGAATTCTGCCACTCTTGTTTCATCAACTCTATTAGTCGATTCAGCAAATTTCTTAATTTTTGCAGTTGATCCTTTAGGGACCTTGATCATTTGCATATATATACTATTTTTTGCTTTTGAATTTGCGTAGCTACACCGACTCTTTATATTTCAACTTTCCTGGACACCGTTCGAACCTTGGATATATTTTTACATTGTATTGACACATCACAACTGATTTAATGAAAAATGCCATGCAAACCTTTTATTTTTGGTTGTTGTCATGGTTCCACGTGACATTGATGGCTTTTTTGTTTGTTTCTCAATTCCTTTTGCGAAAAATTGACCACCCATCAAGGGCTATAAGTTAAGATCAGTTTCGTTAATTTTGGTTACACTTTTATCGATTTGGCTTGGCGAATCATTTCAAACTGAAAGAAAACTCGTTCAACATCCACGTTGCAGCACTTTCAAGTGTCCTAAATGTTAAGTGGGAAACCTCTTCTTTTTTTGGCTGTGTAGCTGTACATGTTGCACGTCCCTGTTTTCGTCCATGAATAATTTACCTGCTGTACATACTAAAATATTCAGTCGAGAACTCTTTGTTTTGTTTTGTTTGTTTTTTTTCTATCCCATCGTGTCCCGCAAAAATGACTTAGTAATTAGCCTGTTAGCACGTTTTCAGTACGACCAGCCAACAAGTCCAGCCATTTAAGGCTATTTAATATTGAATAACAACTATATATACACGGGCCAAACCGCGCTAACAGAAACAAACGTTAATCCAATGGACTCTAAAGTTTGCTCCATTAAATATACTTTTAATACTCACCGCACAATGGACTCCATTTTCTTTTTTTTTTTGAAAGGCCAGTTTATAGTCTACAGAACGTGAAGTCGATCTTACTTCGTATATCTAGACGCAAAAACAAATGAAAAGCGATGACAAGTGTTGCCCGTCTCTCTTATCATTTTTCACGGTTGCACGCGCTTTTCGATTTGATCAATTCCATTTTTTGTTGGACGCTGACGTCACGAACCTCATTTAATTATTTGATAGACTCTGCATCTGTTTAACGTGTAAAAAAACCCAAAACCAAAATTGTTTTCCTCATTTGGCCTTTAGACTATATTATACTACTGCGTTCGTTTGGCAACACACCAATATAATATAAGAGATCATTTCTTTCACAATGTCTATTTTACGTTACACACATGAAGGCAGCCGCAGTGTATATATACAGCAAACACGTATAGATTTCAGAAGAAGAAAAAAAAAAAATAATAAGTCGAGTCTAGTGTTGTGTGTAAATCTGTTTATTATGCAAGGGGGGCGCTCAGAGAGTGCGCGCGGAAAACCGCACCGAATGAATTTATAATGACAGGAAGTCCCGTGTGCTTTTGTTACTCGAGCGAAAAAGAAACCAAAAGATAAAAAAAAAAATACAAGAGAAATAACAGAACGAACAAAAGACGAAAAAAAAACCCACGCACGTCTATACACAACAACAACAACAACAACAACAAGAAAATAGTAAAATAGAATTATGGTTTCTTCTTGTCTATATACCTCTATATAGACTGTATATACATATATAGGATTCGTGTACAAGATATTTATAATGGATATGCACGTCTGTATCTATGTAGTGTATAACACGGCAGAAACCATCAACCACCCTCATCAAACACTCCCTTTCAAATTATCGCCATTTTCTTTTCTTTTTTTCCTAACCAAAAAAACAAAAAAAAACCTTGAAACACGGGCGGACATATTCGATGTGGACGATGATGGCGCTGCTGTCTGGTTTGTTGCTCTTTTGTGAAGCGATATAGGTAAAAAAAAAAACTAAACACGCAAGAACGAAGAATAATTGAAGTCTAGATGTATAATATGCATAAAAAGGGGGGGACGTATAGATCTATACAGGCAAAAATACAAAATAAAAGAGGCGAATTGAAAAGTGGAGGCGGCAAATTAAATATTTCGTTGTTTTTTTTTTTTTTAAAGAAAGAAGCGGGTGCCAAAAGTCTGCAACCTTTGTCTAGTCTAATAATGACGGATGAGTTCCAACCATCCCCCCTAATCGCCTTAGCTTCTTCCTTTTGTTTTGCATTTTTTTCTTTTTTTCCCGCAAAAAAAAAAAAAAAGAAAATCAACCCCATCATTATTCGGCATGAGAGGGTGATGTCTGTCTCTATTAGCTTGACGCCCCCCTCTATTTTCTTTTATTTTTCTAACCCCCCCTACCCCCGTCTTTTTTGTTTCCTTTCCCAACTAATGGACGTTTAACGTCTGGCCAAAAGGTATATTTGGCGTCCCATTCTATTATATGCACACCTGTATATATATATATACATAGCCTAGCCTATATACTTTTTTCTCATGCACACGGCCTGTTTTTGGATGAATTAAATTTGAAGAAACAAAACAAAAGGTACCGCAAAAAAAAGTGTAAAGAAAAGTATATAAGCGCAACACGTATAGCCTAATATACAATTTGCATCAGGAAATGAAGGGCAGATTGTTTTGTTTGGGTTGTTTTTGTTTTTTTTCTTTAGACGGCGTTCAGTTGATGCCACAGGCGATGGATGCGACATCAATAGTCACCCTGGTATAAATTGCATTCGAACAGGTGTATTATAAGAGCCTAAAGGTGATTGTGAAAACCATCCGGAGCCGCAGCACTTTGGAAGAAAACAAGAAAAATGACAGCCAAACGTTGGCACAGAGTAAAACAACAACCGAAAAAAAAAAAAAAAAAATACATAACTGAACATCCTAACTTTTTTTTTATTCTGCCACCACCCCCCTCATTTCAAGCAAACACATGTATAGACAACCCAACAAAAAACTCGACGTTTCGTTCATGTTCCAACTTTTTTGTTTCGTGTTTTTTTTTTTTTAAATTATATTTAAAAATTTCATTCCCGACCAACAAAAAAAAAAAAAAAAGAAATGGGCGTGCCAAATAAGCACAAGGGGAAGAAACACACAAAACACACCACCGGCCGCAATCATCTATGCTAATGTGACATGGACTATGGTCGGAGAAGGAAAAAAAAGGAAAAGAAAATATAAAAAAAAAACCTTTTCCTTTCCTTTATTCTTTTCTATATAAACATTCATATTCTTTTTGTTTGTTTCTTCCTTTATTTTCACCCCTCGCCGCACTCTTGTCCACACACGGTAAAAAAAGAAAATAATAAAAAGACGATCCATCTCTGCTGCTTGCTTTCGGTCGGAGGTGGAAAGGAAGGCGGGATAATCTATAATGGGGGTTAAAGCCGATGGACGAATGGGCTGCGTGCGCGGACATGTCCAGACACACCTGATGCATCATTCGCCCCCATATAAAGTGCCGTATCTATGCGTTTGCCAAGAGTTGCATTGGATGTGGATGGCATCATAGACATGATCATATTATATATATCTATGCAATATAACGCATCAGACAATCTTCTCTCTTTTGGGCGAACGTCGGGAGATGATATGAAAGTATAATGTGGATGCTGGGATCGTTTTCGTTCACGTTGAGGGCCAGTGCAGAAATCACGATGGCCCTCGTCCGTCTTTTAGAGGCTCATTTTTGGAGCGTCTTTTCTAGATGGCGTTGGCTGTGATTCACGTGTGGCGCGAGGGGAAATGAAACAAAGAATATTATTATATAAACAATAAATCCGATGGGGGGGGGAAAGCGGTCTCTTCACTGGTTGTGCGATTGGCATATGAAAATCGGTTGGGTCACGGTTAGAGATTGATGGCTATCGTCATCCAAACCCCCCCAAAAAAAAAAAGCCAGAAGAAAACGATAGGATTTTTTTTATTTTGTTTTTATTTTGTTTTTGAATAAAAAAACAACCAAAATTAAAAGGAATTTGGCTGTTGAAATCAACGCGTGAAAAGTATTTGAATAAAATTTCCCTTTTTTTCTTTTCTTTTTAAATTGAAAATTGATTGCCAGTGTCAGTGAATAAGTGGCGTTTAATTCAAATTAAATAGAAATGACATTGTCTGTGTTCCGTGTGCTGGCAGTTTATTTATTTGAAAAAAAAAAAAAAGAGGGACGACAGCAAGAAATGAAAATCACGCCAACAAGATGGAGCCAGCAGCAGCAAACGACACGCCGGGAGGGTGTGTACCGCGTGAGTCGTCGTCAATTTCGTCCAACCCTCCTCCTTTTCTATGTACACACACTGCGGTATTATAGACTACATAATCGATGGTGCAAAAAATTCGGGTGTCGCCCCCCCCCCCCCTTGTTCTTTTATCTGCACGTTGTCGAGCAGTTGCCTTCGGCTGGACCACATCAGAACACAATCAAATTCAAGCCAATTTGTTTTTGAAAATGGCCGTATATCCCTTTAGCCTATAAGGTTGGCCAAGTGTCTGAATGAAGAAAAACAAAACGCAAACGCCTTAACTTGAACCATCGAGATTTCCTTATTGGTATAGTAATAGATTGATGAACTATTATTTTAATTTCTTTTTTCATTTCTCGTTTCTCGCCTCGGACTTGTGAGGTGTCAAACATATCTAAACCTTTTCGATTTTGTCTTCAATTTCATCTATGGATCGCTCGAATCACGTTTTCAATGGTTTTTTGTGTCCAAAAATGATTTAGCCATTGCGATGTATAGAATCCAGACGTGTTGCAACAAGCCCTTTCTTTGTTTTGATTGCCTCGAAAAATGTATAGGTCTATCGTGTACTTTCTTATATAATGATCTTGTTTAATTACGACGCTGGTGTTTCGCAAGTTCGATTTTAATGGCACATCTTCCAGTCGTCCCTTATGTATTTCTTGGCCGATGATAACAACACGCACGTTATATAGCTATACATGGAATTCTTTTGCTCGAGAAATAATGATGATGATGATGATGGCCGATGCCTTTTTCCGGGAAACAAAAATGACAAGAGCCACTGCCTCTTTGTGTGCTGTGTGTCTTTCTCAAATGCACACAAGTTTTGAGGTTTTGCGTGTCGACTTGGCAACACGCGAAACGACGTTTGTCTCCTCGTCAGCAGGTGCAGACCGTCTCGATTTTCATTGGGCCACGTATATAGACGATATGTCGCGTTCATTTTTCAAACTCTCCCATCGTCTGTGCTGCACTTCTTATCCATTCTTTAGACGTGCGCACACATCAGACATACATAAGCGTCGACATGTAAATGTTTGATAAGGCACACAGAAAAAAATAGCAATCACATCGTAATCTTTATATTTTGGTTTCACATTTTGTGTTTTGTTTTATTTTTTCCACGGTATGGATGGGGTGACACGACCCGCACTTCCTATATACATCATCAACGTATAGTTCTCTGTCTATATATCATTATATTCTTTTGTTATTTAAAAAAAAGAAAAGAAAGAATATGTATAGCTGTAATGTCTCGTTGTTGTTTCTCGATTAGTTTTCTCATTCATTCGGTTCTCAACCCACCCGATTGATGTATAACGATCTGTACACACACAGACACACGCGTACACACACACGTTGCATTGTGTGTCTACATGGTTGTATATATAGTTTCTGCATCATGTGACGCACATTAGAATATATAGTCTGAAATATAACATTCGATCTGTAATGTACGGTAAAGCACTCGGCGTGTGTTACATTAGAGATGGGCGGGATACCTGCTATTACGTGACACGAAAAACAAAAAACCCAAAAACATTGAGAGAGTATAAAGGGGGAAGAGAAAGGAACATGAAAACGATGCATTTCTCTTCTTTTTTTCTCTCGCCTCATCTCTGCTCCTCCTTCATTGTCTATTTATTCCGTTGTCTATTATAATATACCTGAGAGAAAGAGAGAGAAACATGCAACGTGCTGGAAAGCTCTCATCACGCGCAGTTCAATCCCTATGGTATAGACTATTTTTGTTTTTAAATATATAGACAGCGAGAGAGACTATGGGAAATGTCTAATATATATCTGTACACGATGGTTGAACACATGCACGGGGTCTAATCGCGCAGGCGTTTCATATTCGTGTGCCGTCTGTGTATAGGATATTGAACAACCGAAACGAGAGGCAAAGAATATAAAAAGGGCCAACCATTTTTCTTTTTCGTGTATAGGATATTCGACGATCGCGTATATACAACAGCCTATAATCATCATCAGAAAGCAATCGACGCCAGAGGTATATATATACGCATTAAAATGTAGGACATCGACGATATGTTTAGTTATTTCCATGTATATAGCCGCTGCTGCGGGTCCTCTTTTTCGAACAATATTCATTGGCTTTTTTATATAGATAGAACTATATGTATAGAGATAACGAGGGACGACAATGCTCTGCATGAGAGGATTCTAATTTTATTTTTGTTCAAAAAAAAAAAATACAAAATAAATTTTGGTTTGAATTGTCGAAAACAAACCGCACGTCTATTCGTATCAAACGTGATGGTTTTGTGGGGGGTTATACGGGCGTGGTCAATCAGGTGGTAACGGACGTGGAACTAACGACCAACAAAAAAATAAAATGAAGGACGAGACGAATTGTGTGTAACAGCTGTAGAACAAGTGTCGTTCTTTAACCGCACGAATCGGGCCGGCATTCACCGAAGATGCCACGGCCTGGAACCTTGGCTCAGCCATCCACTTCTGATACCACAATCGGCGGTATATATAGGAATTGTCAACACAAAATCCCCAAAACAGTTCGATAAAAATAATAAAATAAATTCAAAAAAACAAACAAAACAAAAAACCAAATCAAATCAAATACAGAAAACAAAAGGACATGGGGCGACATATAGAGTCTAATAATAAAAGGAGAAGAAGAAGAAAAAAGATAAAAAGATGGGGAAATATAAATAAGGAAGAAAAATCAAACAAGCTTTTCAATATATTAAGAGGGGAATCAGACTTTGCGTGGAACGATCGAATCGCTCTCTTATTCCGCCCTATCTCTTTCTCTCTCTCTCTCTTTCGTTTTTTTTTTGTTGTTTTTGTTTGCCTTTTTTCTGTCGATTGAGTTGAATAATCACCTGCTACGTCCTGTTTCTTGTATAAAGATACATTTATAATAGCCTCTTTCCTCTCTCTCCTGGAGCTGCTGGGGCCCGACTCTGCTTCCCATCAACGACTGGCATCGGACAACACAAAAATAAATAGAATATAAGAAAAACAAAAGACGCACGGAATATGCGCGGCCCCTGTCGTCCGACTCTTGCGTCAATCGAGGGGTTATATCATTTCTTCATTTCTCTCTTCTCCTTTATTTTATTTATTTATTTTGATTTTTTTAAAAATTCACTTTGGAATATTTTAATTTTGATTCCCTTTTCATTTCTTCGGTTGCTGTGCAGGAAATGATCCGACCATTTTTTTCAAAAAAAAACATTTTCCTATTTTTTTATTTTAAAATTCGATTTCTTTCAGGACGAAAGGCATCGCGACGTGGACTGATGGAGGCCGAAGTATTTTCTTTTTTATACGACAAAATAAAATAGGGAAGAAAAAAAGAGAGAAGAGCATAGGGAACGTATATATACAAGAGCACACAGCAGCGCGCGCGTACCAAACCAACAACTTATATAGAATGTGTCGAACACGAAAAAGCTTTTACCGAGAGGGCAGACTCTCTTTTTTATTTTGTGTGTTTGGGGTTGGCGCTATAGAGTCACACACACACACAGCGAAAATAAAAAATCAAGATACACATATAAAGGAAAACGAAAGAACGCCCAGCAACCTCTGCTGATGGTCTCTCCTTGTTATATTATCCTGCTGTTTGTGTGCCGTGTGTCAAATGTATAAGTTGTTTTTTTTTTTTTGGGGGGGGGTTTTTAAAAAAAAAAAAAAAAAAAAAAAAAAAAAAAATATATAAGAGACACACCAACTGTATATATATATCGCAAGTGTAGACATATAATAGCTATCGGTGTATATAGCTGCGTAGATATAGAGTGCGACAGGAGCAATGTTTGCTCGTTAAATATAATAAGCTCGGCAAAAATGCATCTAATTTGGATACACGTCACCTATACCAATATGGCGGTTGTCTTAAGATGTTCTTATATAGCAGGTTGCAAACGGGGCATTAAAAGGATTATATATATATAAACAAAAGTCGAGAACAATTGAACTGTTTTGGGAAAGAAGGCATTGGACATGATGATGGGGTTCAGATTGGCGACATCTTTGCAAACGGGATGAAATAAAACTGAAGATTTAGATGAAGAAGTGTTTGGAAATATAGATAGAGGTAAAACAGTAGAAGATTGTGTATAGACTATATATAGACTATATATATAATCTACATAACGTGAGGATGTATGCAAATGCGTTTGATCTTGTTCTCTGCTCTCAGCCATTTCGTGTTTGCCTTCATCATCCACGCCCTGAGCTTTTTGTTCATGTGTCTGTTGTTTCTGTTTTTCTCTGCTGGTTGATGCAAATGTATAACAATCAGCGTCTTGTTGTTGGCCGAAAGAGCAAACACGATAGACACAACAATCAAAATCAAAGTTTCTATATCTACTAGAAAAGAGAGAAACTTTTGATTGCCAACGCAGTAAATACAAACAGCGAGTGGATTATATTAACAATCTTTCGAATTATTGATGACTTTTAACATGAATAATGATGTATAGTCTATATAGACACTGATGTGGATGCAAAGAAACCACACATCGTCACGATTCGTGATAGGAAAAACGAAGGGCCAGTCATTTCCTGATGTCCGTTAAATCCAAACGAGATGAACGAAATGCTCGCAGCAGGATTTTCCGGTGTTGCCTAATAACTCGATGTATTATAGTATATCTATTACCGTTTGAATTGTATGTATGCGATTCGTTTATAGATAATCCGGAATGAAAAAACAAAAGCCACAAACGAAGAGAGAACTCAAACCTTGACAACGCACATTTCTCCGTATTGGCCAATGCCGCGCGTCCATATATACACAAAGAAAACACAGGAAGGAGTTAAATCTTAAAATGAAGTGAAATAAAAGACAAAGAAAGTAAAAAAAAAAAAACTCAGCCGTAAAACGGCGTCGGTTATATACATGTTTCGACGAGGTGCACCCCTCAAAGTTTAAAGAGGATATCTATACGCGCTCAATACATATTATAGCCTATAAAAAAAACAAGTGTGTATAGCCTACGTTTCACCTTCTCAACAAGGCATAGCTGTACACTGGATACGGTAATTAAAACGTATATATAATATATATACACACTCTTACGACCGTCAGAGAGACGTTGGTGTGTTGTCGTGTCCCAGAACTTATATAGAAGATGTACCCCGCAACACTAATTATATTATATAGACCTGTGCTGCTGTGTAAAAATGACATGTGTTCTGTGCGTTTTGACTGGTCGAAAAAAGGGGAGGAAATTCAGACAAAATAAAATGGCGGGTCGTCATCATGACGAGGAAGTATTTAAAAAGAAATATAATCAAACTTAAACTAAAAAAAAGATAAAAACGAGGGCCTATATAGATGTTGTTTTTTTCTATATTATAAATACGCCTCTCTTTAAAAAAAAAATACTCCACCTGGGTGTGGACACACCTTAACGTCTCTAATATATTCGCCCGTTTCTTTTTTTTTCTATTATATACTTTGATGATGATTATGATGATATAGTGAGTGTGCGTTATCGTTGGTCGCTTGATACGTCGTACAAGTATAAAGATGGTCGTTCATTTGCGGCCAGAACCTTCAAAAATAAAGAAAAGAAATTGCATTGCGCGTTGCTTATTTTTCGAGAGCAAATAACAAAAGAGGGGAGACACGAAAAATCACGTGGAATATTATCATATACGTTCGAAAACGACGTCGTTAGGCAGCCAAAAAATGCGTCGGTGGGAAAACGAAACGAGACAAAAGAAAGAATCGACGAAAATAAAATGTGGTCGCATTATGTTCGACTGTGTTCGTTTCGAATGGCGACGACAACGACAACCGAAACGACGCCAAAATAATAAATTTTTATATTCCGTCAGTTGCTTCGTATTTTTTTTTTTTTTTTGTTTTTTATTTGACGACGACAACGACCCAACGGAATATTTACCAAAAGAAAAAAAAAAATAAAAGAGGCACACGAAATGAATAAAACCATGGGAAAATGGCTTTTGTTTTTGTCCTTCTTCCTTTTTTAAAAATTCATTTTCTATGGTATACAATACGATCTCGGTGTATGGCAACGTCATTCTTGTGGTGTCGTTTGTGAAACAGCCGAAACATTTTCCAGCGTGCTCTCTCTCTCTGTGTGTCTATATAAACACACGTTATTCACGCACACACACACACACACACAAAAGAAAAGAAAACGATGTGATGTCATTAGTGGCCACACGCGGAATTATAGAGTGGCAAAGAGATGTGTACCTCTGAAAATAAAAACTAGCCAAGACGAAATATGCTGCGTGTGTTTGCTGTCTGCCGTGAATATATAATGAGCCTTGCACACTTAAAAAGCGGCGCAAAAACAGGCGAAAACAACAGTGACGCTTGCATGTGTGCTGCGCTCCATGACGACAATGCGGCAACTTAAATCAAAAATAAATAAATAAGTAAATAAAAAGAAGAAAAACCAGCGCCATCATCACCGTTGTTTGAGCTCTATTGCCAACAGCATCACTGATGGAACGACGAAACATTCTTTTAAGAAACCCCCCCCCCACTTTTTTTTATTTTGTATTTTTTATATTTCGTGTGCCATCAACAGAAGTAGATGAACAAGAGGTCAGCAACAAGCACAAAAACAAGGCAAAACACACCCGAAAATGATATAGACTTTTATATGATAGACACACACACACCTGTGTGTTGTTTTGGCTGGCCCGTGTTATATACAGAAAAGCCTTTTTTTTTTTTTTAAACACATCAGCCGAACCACACAGAGGCCATAGTTTTTAACACGCGGACGAGGCAGCAACAACACACACACACAAAAAGGCACTTGCGGACTAACACGGAAAATGATAATCACCTGGGCCGTTATATATATATATATTATAAAGCCTATGTAGACTATATAGTATACACAAGAAGAAGAACAACACGCAAAAAAACATCTCTAGAAAAGGAGGGCGCGTTTGTTTATTTCAGTTTGAAAACTTGCCTCTCCTTATTCTGAAACAGAGTTTTTATGTACATCGTATAGGCTAAAACCTTTATTTTTTTTCTGAACTCGTGTCGGACGGCGCCGATGAATATGAGATACACAACCATGTATACTAGACCTGCGGCACTTGTTATGCAAAAATATACCGACAAAACCCAACCATATAGAGTGGAAACATCGTCGAAACGAAGAGAAAAGAGCTAGAAAACGTTGCCTCTTAATTACAGGGTTCAGAATTCAACCAATAGTCAACAAGTGTGTATATGTAGAAAGAGAGAAAAAAAAAGAACCCCACATATATATTATATAACAGATTGCCAGGGTGAAAAACAAACATCAACATACTGTAGGTATACGATTACATAATCGTCTATTAAAACTATAATACTATAGATTCCCATTGGGCTTTTTGGTTTGTTATTTTCCTAAAGGAAACATGTTGACATGGGCCCTTTCGCTCTTCCATCTTCAATTCATATCGATTGCTGCGTATAAAGAGGGCTGTGTTTATTCAAGTCTATATAACATACAAACTATATATATGTAAGAGGGATACAAAAGACCTAATATAATATACCGTTCACGGTGGTGAGTGTCAGTGTTGCTCTTCTTGTCTGCATTTTTGATTGCGTTCTAATACCCGTTCACCATCTCAACGCTTGTCTATTACATGAAACAAGGCCTATATCTATACAATGTGATTTATATAAGGCGCTCTAAAGACAAATATAATCAAAGAGAAACGAGGGTTGGATGTAGGACCAAGATGGACCAAGAAAAGAATACAGTTTAAATCAAATGAACAATTTTTTTGTTTTGTTTTCTGTTTTTAGATGGGGGTGGGGGGTGGGGGCTTCAACTGATGAAAGAATTGTTTATATGCTGGCTAAAACCTTTTCGATCATTGTGGAAAAGAGATGAGAGGCCTGGCCCATCATCAGCAGCCCCGCCATTTTGACGGGTTTTGCTCGGCCTTTATTCTCGTCGTCCATTCGTCTCTTTAAAAACGTTCTCAATGGGCTTTAATAACAGTCTTTATCCGTTCATTTGCATACGCGATCCGCCGCACCGGACAAGAGCGGGAGGTTGCGCTCGCTGCTGTTGGCTGCTGCCCTTAAGAAAGCCGGTTTTTCTTCTTCTTCTTCTCCGAATTTTAGCGGGGCGGCAACAGCAGCCGACGGGCGGGGTCTAACCGATTCAATAAGACAAAACTATATAGGTATATACTATATAATAGCTCTATACTATATATATAATATCTATAAGAATGAAAGAGAGGGGGAGGGGGGCAGTCATTTCCATGAAAAGGTCAAACTCATCTGCCCCCTCTTTTACCCCCGTCTACTCCACCCCGGATCCGTTTAGACCCCCGTCTCTTATTTTTTTTAAATTTCGGACCGACTTATTCCCATAAAAGTATTTTGCATATATTATCCTATACTTTTCCTTGTGGGAAAGCAGATAAACGTATACATGTCGATATATATGGCGAGCAGGTTGCGTTATATATGAGATCTCGATGTGAACTTGTGTATAATTTATAGAAAGAGGGCCGATTTTTTGTGTTTTTCGGACCAGCCGCGGGTGTGTCTATGTAATTGAGATTGTGATGTTTCTGACGCGCGGACTTGTTGTCGTCATCCGCTGCGTTTCCTTGTTGTTTTAAAAATGAATACAATAAAAAGCGTAAAGGGGAGAATAAGAAAAAGGCAAAAGAATAAAATAGCCCACACAACACCTGACTTTGTGTTGTTTCTTCTTCAAAGGAACAGACGAGTAGAGAGAGAAGGTTCGAATTGATAAGAAAACATAAAACAAAAAAGAGGGGGAAGGGGGGAGAATTGGTGGAAAATATGCATGGCCCAGCAACTTGTCGGCAAACGATTAGAGCCTTGTGTGAAGTTCCTGGTGCCGCTGTATTTATGCTATACGCCTCATTTCCATAACTAATCACTCCAAACATGGGGTCTCTCTCTCTTTCTTTTTGATATTTCTTCAAGCCATTGTTGCAATAGATATATACAGACACGGCTATACACACAGAGCGGCAGGGACAACATGAAAAGAAGCAGCACCATACACTTTCTCCTTATATTGTATACATATACCGATAAGCAATAACTTTGACAATAAGACAAGCCAACATCATCTAATCCGATACGTGTTATTCTCTTTTCTTAGTACGTGATGCGCTATAGAGATGTATATAGACACAACACATCAGAAAAAGACAAATAAACAGCATTGGCAACGAAATGCCCCACCGATGTTTGCTGTATAATAAAGGCCGTTGTGTTTGTTGTAGATATATACCTTTGCGTTTTCCATGATATTGGCTTCTTCTATATAGGAAAAAGAACAATAGGCAAAGAAACCTTATGGATATATATCGAAAATCTATTGTCTTTGAATGTGCTGTGTGTGTATTAGAGACACAGGAGGGGGGCGGCTAATTGAACATGATTGAGGCTGTCTTTTGGAACTATTTAGGGTCTATACCTTTTCCTCCCCCCTTTCATTCTATATAGATCACTTTGGATTTTTTAAAATGTATAGTGTATATATATAACTTCTTTGTGTCCTTTTGTTTAACAACCATTTCCGCCGGCAGTTTGTTTAAGTGATGGGCGATCAGCAAATGATCAATTTATACCACCGTACACATAGACAAGTTTGAGGGGGGGGGGGGCAATTGAATAGACTCTATTGTTGTGAAAATATATATATTAGAATATCAATAGCTTCGGCTTTATATTTTCGTTTTTGAAGCAATATTTGAATAGGCTCAGTTAATACCTGGCAATTAAACGCTTGAATAGGAGCATCCCTTTCCTTTTTTTTGTGTTAAAGGCAAAAATCCACGATGATCTTCCTCTTAACGTATTTTTTTAAAAATTAGGGAAAAATAGCGGCAGGGCGCCAATTGATGATTCAAATGATGCGTGTCTGTCTATACTTTTCCAAACGTATATACCAAAAGACACACACACACACCCTAAACAAAAAGGGTTTAAATGAACGACACAACAGGCCACGTGATTATGTGCACAACGTGCACACGTCTATATATAATATACTGCAAATCATCGTATATATTTGAGTCTACCGAGCAAAAAAAAAAAAAAAAAAAAAAACCACCAAAGGAAAATCTTTTTCTGGAAAATATCCTTCATTTTCCCTGATTATGAACTGTAATTATCAAGTGGCATTATATATTCGTCTTGCGGTTTCGACTCCTACACGAGCCTATTCGTCTTTTCATTTTTTTTTCAGCTCATCCATCTTTTTTTTTTTTCTTTGAGAATTCTTTCAAGCTGAGAACATTTCACGAAAAAAAAACCAAAAACAAAAAAACATCCATCTTGAAACCACATTTTTTTTATGTAATTCAAAATATCTTTTCGAATAACGTTCGAACGACAGATTCTGGTATTGCCTTTCAGCGGCCATGATGATCCACCAACATCACAGTATAGATAAGACACGGGCTTTTACATATCTGCTAAAAAAATGAATGTATATATATACATATGGACTTGTATAGACATGTATAGCCTAATAGTTGATGAATATAACAAGATGGAGGAGAATAAATACAAAACACGAAACAACAACAGAAGAAGAAGAAGAAAAATGTACATGTACGTATATACTTAAAAATAGGGGGGAACAAAAAAATAAAAAGAAAGAAATATACAATAAAAAAAAAAAAAAACCAAAGATAATTAGAGGGTCATTTGCCAGCTCCGTTTTCCATCACAGATTATAGAGTTGGTGTGTCTGCTGTCAGCCCTTTCTCTCTTTCTCTCTCCTTTCTTTATAGTTTGCCCTTCCATATGTTACATTCTGCGGCTTTTTTCTTCCTATTCTCTCGACTCTGCTTCTCCATAGGCTTTTTCTCGCATCAAGCCAACACATCAGACACACGCGCATCGCCAGCATTCATGTCGGCGCATTAGCATACATCATCATCATCTCGGAGAGCGTTCGACGTGTGCAAGAGGCGCGCGGTCGTGATGATGCCCTTCACCATTTGGTTGGAGGAGAATAATACACAACAACCCGAAAAAGAAATGAAGAATGGAATATTATATTCGAGCATATAACAACTGTACAAGAAGATAAGGGCTACAACACAGAAGAAAAGAAAGAGAAATATATATACGTATGTATTTTTTCTTTAAAAACGAGTACTGTATAGTTATATGTACACACACTCAGCTGTTGTGTATATATGTATACTCTCCTCCCCAGGCTTTTGGCTGAGCCAGTCAGAATGCTTCTCGATTGCTATACGTTGATCATCTGTTTTTTTTGTTTTGTATATTCTTTCTTCCATCATTTTTTTTTGTTGAAGACGCGTGTTTTCTCTTCTTATATAGCCTATATATACGTATGTGTGTATAGATACGTTATGGCAGCAAAGGTCTGTCTTTATGGAGTGTATATGAAAACAAGTCCGAAACGGGGCACTATATGGTCAGAAATGATGAAGCGAATTCATATAATAGAGGATGTATTTAAAGGCTGGAACGTCTCGACAAACACGACGACTTGAATTGTTCATTTTGAATTGCTGCTAAATTTCCCTTAAACAAAAAACAAAAATCGTAGATTTACATTTGTTGTGTTTACAAACAAAAAAGTTGCATATTTTTATATTCAACTTCCACTTTTGTGTATTTATTTAAGGTCTCACGTGTAACGATCTTGGCCCGTCTTTTGTTATACGTGTGCGTATACATAGACGGACCCTTATGTCTCTCGTATTACGGAACAGCACGGCCTTAAGCGTTGTGTTCCATGCCCGAAAATAAAAACAGTTTTCCTTCTTTTCACGGATGCTGGACAAGCATAACAGTTTAAAGAGTCATAATACACGTTCGGTTAAACATCTATCCTTTAAATGCAGTTTTTTTTTTTTTCTTTTTTTTTTTCATTTTGTTTGAATAATGGAAACAAGTGTTTAGATACGTAAGCCCCCGAGATAAGAGTTGTAGTGACTGTCATATAGCCACTCGATTGCCAAGTCGAATGAATGTTACAGACACAGTTGAGAGAACAATCGTCCCTTTTCTTTCTTTTCACTCGCAATATTCCGAACATGTCGCACCCAACGATAAAAAACAACAAACAAAAGAACAAACAAGAGACAAGAAAAAGAAAAAAAGAAAAGAAAAAAGGACACGAAGAGTATGGACATTGTTGATGGACGATGTCGAGTTTCAGCCAAATCAAAACTATATAAATGTGTACGTTACAATGCCATTTAATCGCTGTTAGCTGTTCAGCACGGACGCCTTTTAACTCTGAAAACAAAAGGCGATAAGATTTGAAAGGCGGCAAACAAAATGCCGTCACTATACATATAAAGTCATATATATATACTATATACGTCATATCGTATATACATATATAAGCCAAACTAATACGTTTCTCCGCGTAAAAGATTATATTCTACATGTAACGTTTTGATGTGTGTCCAGCAACATACCAATCGATACGGCCACACGTTAACAGTACATACTCTTCAATCGAAAGCCTCTGAGGAAGAGAAAGAAAAAACAAAAGCCATCAATCTTTCGGGCTTTTAGTCTGTCCGTCCAAATCAAGAAGATTTCCCCTCTTCTTTAAGTTAAACGTCATTATCTCTCTCTCTCTCTGCGATGCTGAGAAACAACAACAACAAGAAAAAAAAAACAAAACAAAACAGAGAGGAGGAAAGATATAGGAGGAACGAAGGGGCAAAACTTTTGCTGTGTTGTATACAAGCTCCGATAGATCAGGGCTTCGTATCATATAGCGTGAGCGGCGGGAGGGGCGCTATATAGCCTTCGCGTCAAAGAAGAGGTCTTGAGAGAGAGAGAGACAGAGCCGAAAGGGAAACAACAAAAAAATATATAAAAGGGCGATCTTTTTGTCCGCTCGATTGTCGAACACGGTTCGGCCATTAGGACACGCTGCCATCGTCTACACACACACACAGCGGCCGCCATATAACTGTATATAAGAAAACGTTGGAGGCAGAGAGAGGCCCCCAAAACGAAAGAGCAGATGGAATCGGAAAATGGGAACTAAACAAGAAAATAGAGAGAACCGAGCGAAAAACAAAACATAAAAAAAAAAAAAACCCTCGAGGAATATATACTACACATCGATCTGTATAATTTAAGGAGGAAATAATAGCACGGGCGATATAATGTGACGTCTATGTGTTGCACAATCGGGACGCGTGAACATCAGTATATCAAAAGTTTAGCTGTTATATCCATTAGGGAAGAGGGAGAGAGAGAAAACCGATAATCGACATGTATATACCAAGTTGATGCTTTAAAGGTCAAACTATTGATTCACTCAATTAAGAAAAGGAGACGCTTTTGAAATAAGAAACTGGTTTCATTGATTTTCTCATTTGATATGTGTATGTTTAGATTGCCAACTTTAAACCAAATCTATAATTGGTTCGATGCTCTGACTTTTTGTTTTGAAAAATATATAAAACAGTTGGCCGGCTGCAAATATAGACTTATACACATTAGCATCTGTTTATATGTGTAAGCTATATTATTTAGTTTATCCAATTATGCACCAAGTCACTTATATTTCCGCTGACCTTTGGCTTATTGTATTAGATAGAGGACCTTGTCCACTTGCTATCGGCTTTTCCCTGACGCCATATGTTGGCTATGTCCTCTTTGATTGTCCGCTTTTCTCTCCGATGACGTGTTGGCCGGCTACATAAATCTTTTGGCCCATTTTTCCTTGCGCCGTGTGATGTTCTGTCTACATAACGTGCCGCCCACAGCGGTGCCTTTATTTCACAGTTTTCACCTGAAAACATGGACGGAAAAATCAAACAAAACGTAATCCTCGCGTCTTAATGTGTGTAGGTAGTTGGCCAACGTTTGATCTATTTCGTCAATGCCAACTTGCATGTCGCATAAAAGCATTAGTCGATTCCCTTTGCTGCGTGTCAACTCGTTTTCCGTTTGAAGTGGAAAAAGGAAATTTAAAGTAAATGAAACGACGAAAGGTTTCCACTAAATCGAAAAAAGTCAAACGAAATGAAAAGGCGCACGAGTCCAATCGCCATCAAATCCCAATATCTTTATGTTATGTATAGGACGATTGGCGGCCGATGATATTATTTCGTCACCTTTTTTATTAGGGGGGACAAGGGGAGCAAGAGGGAAGGGGGAGATTGTCGCTAAGTAGATCATGGAATTCTCATCTAACAGTCAAAATCTCCGCCCGTCTGTCGCATTACTGTCGCCATCACCCCAACTTTCTTTTTTTAAATTAAAAAAAAAAAAATTCAATAATAATTAGATGGACAGATATTCACGGTGACTGGCTATATATATATTATAGACTATATAATATTATAAATCTATTTGGAGATGGGGCGCGATTTGGATGGCTGGACGCCTGGATGAACTATACCTTTCAAATAGGCATCAGAGAGTCAACACGCAATCGGGTCTGTGTGTATATATCTGAAAACACAGACACATATGGCTGCCCTCTTCTTATGTCTTTTTGGAAGATATGATGTCCGATGACGCGGTTTGATGGTCAAATGGTGAACAGACATTTCTTCTTTTTTTTTTTTTATTATTTATTATTCCACTTGTTTGTTTTGTTTCTTGTGTGTGTGTGTGTGTCTCTCTATATGTGTATATCGCTTTGCCGTGATTATCTGTGGCGACTAATCCGAAAAATGTTTGTGTTCAAAGAAACAAAAAAGAAAAAAAACGTTGACGGTGCGACCAGTTTCAAATGGACGTTAACAGACACGCACCACGATCCTTAACTTGAACGATGGACTACGCTGTCATTTCTTTTTTTTGTGTGTTATTTTCGTATATTTTCTTTACTCGTTTCGTGATGCTCTTGATTTTTGGCTTGAAATTTGTTTAGAAATCATTCGATTTTTGTGCGTGTCTTTGAATTTGATTCCTTCGTTCCTTTCGTTGCATGGGGATGTCATTCCGCGTCGACAATGTGCGTCCCGAAATACCAACGTCTATTTACTTCCGCCAATGAAATCTTTGTGCCTCGTCTGCATGGCCCAGCACACAATGAAATGGTGTAATTTGTGGGGACAATCGGTCATTCCTCGTGTCGCCATCGCCGTCGTTTTTTCAGTCGGCGCCTATATAACGTCTGGCCATCTCACCAGTCAGCCGTGACGACTATCAGGGGAGGGAACCTGAAAATCAACTGTGGAAAAAAGGGTCGACCAAAAAGAAAATGTTTTTCGATCGAGAAGAGACAAAAAAAACCGAAAAACACCTCGACGAAATTTTATTTTTTTTTTCTTCGTTTTCTAAATAAAAAGAGGGGGGAAGGAGGAGGAGGAGGAGAATTGAAAATAAAATGTAAACCTGTTTATCCGGTCGATGACATTGAAATGCACCCGCCCCGTGTTGAACTCTTCCCGCCCGACCGGTAGATTGAGCCAAGTTTATAATAAACGCACATGAAACGAGTTTCCTGTCATTTGTTTTTGTTTTTTTTTTAATTTCCTTTGTCATTTTAGAAACAAAAAAAAAAATAATAATCAAATCAAAATCAAGTCTATACTTGCGTGCTGTGCAGTACCTGTTCCCTCTTTGCTCTGTCAGCTGATGGAATGCCCCCGCGTTTTGACTTTCCTTTCAAATAAAGAATTCATTCGAAACGGCCCTTTCAGTTTTCACTTGCACGTTTTCTATACTGTGTATCGGAAACGTATAGACAAAATTCAATAAGAGCCTTCACATGTCCCACATATACGTGCGGCCATTGAGTTGCTCTTCTTATCGATATATAAAAACACAGAGCAAACAGTGAACGGATAACGGGCCAGACACACCTGTTGTATTTCTCTTTTGATTATTCCAACGGCCTGCCGTACATACACAACACGTTGTTCAATTGGAAATTAAAAAATGGGGTATATAGCGATTCCGAGTGTTGTGCAACTTCTGAAAACCAAAACCTGCTTATTTGTAGATAGAAAAAGAAAAACCTGTTGGCAGAGAGAGAGAAAGAGGCAGGGAGAGAAATGCAAACAAGAGTGACGACAAGCCAACAAATATTTCTAAATGCTTGTCGACGGATTAGCGAGTCGAACGCCCCTGCCAATCAACGTTCTGGTCATCAGTTCTTCAACGAGCCGAGTCAACGTGGATTATATTCAAATTTTTTTTTTTTTTTTTTGGGGGGGGGGGAACAAGATAAATAATAAAAACCTGAGGTTATATAGCGAATGCATCAACATTTTGGGGCGTTGTGGACGATTGTTCTCGCATCACGTTGTTCCACGCCGTTTGGCGGTCACGGCCAATGGGCGCGCGTCCAACCACCGTGATGTGTGTGTAGGACAATAACGAACGCAATTTCATGTCATTCCGGATTGACAATTGCCTATTATTGCATCACTATATGTATATAGTCTAAATGTAATACAACTCGGCGTTGACACATTTCCAAATGATTTGAGAATGATAAGATGAGCTTCAAACAGAAACGAATCTGCTCCAAGCGAAATTGTTGTGAATGGATGACTGAATCGGACGCTTTCGCCCTTTGTCTCGCGTCGTAAAACACAAGAGACGGTCGTACCAAAAAAACAAAAAACAAGTCGAGGCACTTAATATATAAGCCAGCACAGTCATTAGCTTGTCAACTCTTGTTCTCGTTTCTGTCTATAGTTGAAAGAGAATGAAAACACTAAAGATCGCCATCCGCACGAATACACAACCAAAGGGAAACATCTAAAATCTTTGAGGTGAAGGGGGGCAATGAAAATTGACAAGAAACAAGAAGAAAAAAAAAAGGCCATCAGCTCATCTGCGAAGCCCTTTACACAAAAACAAAACAATGAGTTTCTGAAAGGCTGAAAAGGACCCTATATAACTTTAAGGTCTCGATATGCAAACAGCAAAAGAGATATATCTATACAGTATATGTGTATCTATAATAGTGAATGCTGTAGATATATAGAGAGTGCGTGCGTTGGCAGTAGTGGTGCAAGTCGGAATTTAGGAAGAAACAAAACAAAAATCTCTTCTTTTTTTAAATGTCGACTGGATGAGGAACGAAGAGGTGGAAGAAGACGAAGAGGGAAAGGAGGGCGACATCTTGGTGCCATCTGAAACCGACTCTGTCTCCCTTTCGGAAAAGAAAAAAGAGAGACATAGTTAAGAAGAAGAAGAAGAAAAAAAAAAACAAAAGAAGAGAGAGACAGGAGGTGGGTGGGTTTTTCTTGTTATATAGGTAGACTTTTGCCCGTGTCTCTTTTGTTTTTGTTTGATTCAAAACAGAACTATGGCCAACTGACTCGCGCCTGTGTCTCGTGCAACACCGACTCAAAATCCAAGTTCAAAGTTTTCGTTCACCTGTCTTACAACAAATACGAAAAATGCAACGTCGCACATAGCCACACACCGTATATCTATACATAATACACACAGTGACGCTATATATAATACAACACCTGATGTACATGTACAGATAAACGTTGTTTCAGAATCTACAGCGCAGACTTTGTTTTCAAAAAATAAAAAATAAAAAGGGCTGTTATTTATATACCACGTCCCATGTCTATATGTACAGTTCCGGTCGGTGGCTAATCATCCTCTGGCATCAGTCTTTCACAAAAAGCTCGACATGTTTCTCTTTTCCCTTTTGACTTTGTGAGATCTTCAAGCTCTGATGTCTATACACACCTCATTTGCGTGATGAGGATATGTGTAGTCTACACAGATAGAAGTTGCAATGCTCCTTTTCTTGACGTTTGATTCTTATTTTGTGGGTGGGGGAGGGGGATCACCATATATACCTGGTCAAATCCTAAATGATGCGCATCAATCAGATTAAACAGGGTCGCATATATAGAACACTTATAGCTACCATTATATATACCTTAAAGATCATTCTTTTTTCTATATGATTCTGTATATGCATTGGAATATTTGAAATCCTTCTCGTCACCAATAGGCTTTTGAAAAAGAATAAGGGAAAAGGAATTACGTCCTGCTGATGAAGGGATTATTGTCCATCTGTCAACTGTCGGCTCCATATCTCTACGCGTTATTTTTCCGATTGTTTGTCTAGAGACACATATCCTGTTATAGGCCATTCTAACTATTTCATTTGACTTAAAAAAAAATAAAAGCCAACAACAAAAAAAATGAAACAACATCGTCTTGCACTTGCTGTACATGGGCATATACAGCAGAGAGTCAGAAGGGCTTGATGTTTTTCCTTCTAGATAGTGATTTGAACCTATCCCCAGTGGTTATCTTTGCTTAACTCAGTTGGAGGTCTGGTCTATTAGTTGTTGAAACCTGTCCAAACTCTTATTGCCCTCTCCTTCGCTATTCTTGTGCTGTCATCCCTCACTTTTTTTTTTAGCCGTGATGTGTGTCTTCTTTTATATATTTATTTATGGCTGATCGGTGGTTGAAAGAAAAAAAAAAAAAGGTGGGGGTGACCCCCCCTCCCCAGATGGGATGCGACACGAGCTATGCGCGAGAAAGATTAGCAGCCACATCTTATATGTGTATATTCATTTACAGACAGGTATCCAAAATGGAGGAGAGGATAATACAAGTACGCGCGCCTTCTCGCAAGTCGAGACACGAATGGAATGTCATTCTTTCCTAGATTTAGCTGATTGTTGGTCTATTTAATACATCAATTGTATATAGGTACATGTGCCTTTCAGCGTTCCTGGGCCAACGTTTTCATTGCTGATCCTATATGGTCATTTTGTTTGCTCTTTCTCTCTTTCTAATCCGCATCGTGTTTTTTTGCCATTGTTATAGGCATATAAATCGAATTATATCGAATGCCAACGGTAGTTCGGCCAACATTCCATCTTATACAGACAGCACCTTTTGTAAATCAAATGACAAAAGAGATGGCAAATTCGAATAGACAAAATGAAAATCTTTAGAAAAATGTATTGGCACGGATATATATACAGTATATACATATTTACATATATACGCGCTAGTACACACGTCACGACGCCCAGGAGGTCTGTGTGTCCATTCCATCAGTTTGGCCATCTCCTCACCCTCTTCCTTTCTTCATTTTTTATTTTTTCCCACGCTTTAAAAATATGATTTTTTTCAGAGGGATTCATCGATACACAAAGGGCAGCAGACTCTTTCTATATACCTGTGAGCGGGTCCGCATTGTTGGAATGATTTGAAGAAAAAGAATAGGGCGTGGGGTATACACACACAGCCCTAAATAGCAAAAGCAAAAGATCTGTGTACATTATACATATACACGCACATGAAAACTATATGAAGGCCGGGCACGGTTAAACATGATCAATGTCCCTTAATGTTTATCCGCGATGAGCTAATAGCGCTAATAGCTATATATACTATATATAATGCAAAAAAACACGAGCGCAATTTTTGAGCTCAATGGGACGAAAGGAATCATCGGAATTTCAGCTGAATCATTAGGAAAAAGAAGAAAGCCCTTCGTCTTTGCGGCTGCACTAGAACGGAATTTTCTCTTTTAAATGTCTTTTTTCTTTTTCCTTTTCTTTTTTTTTTTTTTTTTGTTTTGAGAAAGAAAAAAAAAGAGGACGACAAACGGTCGACTCTATTGACAGACATCTTGTGATCTTCAGGTATAATATAGACGATTTTTTCCAAAGATTCCAGAGCGGCCAAAAACATTGTCGAGGAAAGGTGATGTACCACGCAGAAAAATGAAAAAAAGGACGAAGAAATAGCAACAAAAATAAATAAAAAACAGAAGAATGTTGACTGTATACGGTTGGCGGCGTCCGTCTTCCATTACGTCACATATTTCCAAACGTTTTGGGGGGAAACAAAAAAAAAAAAACTGAAAGTGTCGACGATATACAAAAAGTTTGAGTTGATTCTGCTGTATACGGGGGGATTGTATTTTCTTCTATATCGTTCATCGACGAAATCAATCTTGCACCGTGCATACAGTTATTCTATTGAGATGGAGTCAGACAGTGAGAAAGAGGAGCCCCATTTGATTTTGGACGGCATAAGGAGGGACAAAACAATGGCAAGAAAAACAGCGGGTTTGAAATGCCAACAAGACTCTCCAGCTGAGATCGCCTGCTGTCTCTTGTGTGTACATTGTACACACACACACACACACACACACACGCTGTATATAGGATCGGAGCAATGCTCCTTTTTTTTTTTTTTTTTTCTCTTTTTCTTGTCTATTTATTTATTTAAGAAAATGATTGTCCCCGGAACTGCGGGAGGACAGGGCCCCCCTTCGACGCACCGGGAGGTCGTCGTCTTGTGTCTGTGTGCTGTATGGGGGCCCTGTGTGACTATGAGCCACAATTTTTGTTGGTTTTTCTTTTTTCCTATTTCTACAGACGAGATGTGAGAGAGCCACGGGCAAAAAGGTCAAACGGGCGCCCACGAAATAGATTTCTTCTTTCACAAAATGCTGATCGTCATATACACAGAGTGTATATATGAAAACTGTTAAAGTCTGCTCGTTCCCACACATCTCTCCTCCTCTCTCCGTGTGTGTGTATAGTCAAATAGAGAGAAACGAACAAAAGATTCAATAAATAATGGATTAGTCTGTTTTTTCCTGGGACGACGTCGGTTTTCGTGTGGGCCGGCATTTTTATTGTTTCATTCGCGTTCTTGTATACATACATTTCCTTGTATGTATGCGCATTGAACTCACGAAATAAAGAAAAACAGAACAGAAAGCGCGGGCCAACTGAAAGAATGAAATCGAAAGAAGAAATGAAACGGCCAGGACGCCCCTGCCAAATGTTGTAAATCACTTGGCAATATGGCGACGTTGTAACAATCTTCAAAAGAAACACGGCAAATCAATGAATATAACAAGTGTTGTGAAAATTTGATTTTCACCAGTTGATAAAAAAGCAAAAGAAAAAAAGCATAAAAGAGGAAAATCAATTTGCGATATGTTGTTCACTGTGACGCGTTCTTTTGTTTTATTGCGGCCGCGTTCTTCGGAGTTGTGCTCGTAAAACAATAGTAGATGGAAACAGATTGGCCACTGTCCCCGCGTGGACTATCGGTGGTGAGAGGGAGGACGTTTATGCAGAAAGAGAAAACCCCCCGAAAAAAAATGTCCAGTGATTTACGAGTCAATAAAAATTTAAAGTTCATTTGGTTTTTATATTTTCATCGCTCAGACAGCACAACGGTTCGACATTCAGCATCATCAGGTGATTATATATTCTTCGAGAACGAAAAGGGCGGGGCATTTGATAAAGAAAAAACAAAAACAATGGAAAAACGTTTTGGAGGCACAAACTGTAAACGAGAGATGACACACACACACATCAAAAAAGCCTATAATATATTTCGAATGAAATGTGGATCAGTGTTTTTGTGTGTGTTGCCTGCGCTTTAATGTCAAAAAAAAAAAAAAAAAGAAAAAAAATCAATTTCTTTTGGAAAGGGGGGCAACTCGATTGAGCGAGAGAAAATAGAATATATATAAACGCTGCAATCTGTGTGTGTTGCACCACCACACTAACAAACAAGCAAAAAACACGAACTGGACAGCACGATGTTTTCAAATACATTTATATATATACAATTCGCGCACACGTGTGTATACGAAAAAGGAGAGAACAATTATATATGCAAATGTAATCATATAATATCCCAATCATTTTTCATTTCTTGTTTGGTTTTTTTTCAAGAGTAAGGTATTATATATAGGACAACTGTTTTTGTTTTTTTTTAGCAGAAGGACAACGGGTTGCACTCGAATTTGCTTTGCCGGGAAATGCGTCACGTCATTTCAACGTCAACGTTTGTATATATCTAATATCATATGTGAATATATACGCGAGTGGAAAGGAAAACATATATAGGCTATATAGTTTCTATTGAAATGATTCTCTTCAACTGCACAACTGTATATAGTTTTTACATTCGCCATATGGCAACGTCGGCAATCCCATCCGTTTCCGATATAGACAGGCAAAACAAAACCAAGTGCAAAACACAGTGTGAACAACTAATACATGTATAATCATAATCGGAAGTGGGGGGAAGCGTTAATTGCCCTTTTTTTTTTTGAATTGTTTTTTTTTTAAGATTTTTGAAGAAGCATTTTCAAAAGGAGTGGCCGAAATCATAAAGAAAAAGGCGACACGCGCTCAAGAAGAACAGACACGAAGCAAATGGCGTTATGTAATAATGTATAGTTAAACACTATCACAGATATATAAATGTATGTAGTGTGTTGTTTTTGTTTCGACAATTCTATGATGAAAAGGTGGGGGGGAGGGGGAGGGTTCAGCATTTAGAAAATCCAAATATTTTATTTGTACATGATGGATAAATGTCGGCCCGTGTGACGTCACTATACGAAAATGGCATCGGTCTGGACGAATGAATGAAAACCAAATTGAAAAAAAAAAAAAAAACGAGTCAGGAGTTTGATGGCAAAAGGGAATTTCTCTTTTTCTTCCTCTCTAAAAATCGAATGTACACAAACTAATTTATTCTCTTCGAATGATGATTATTTTAAAGCAGAAACAGCTGATTTGAAAATATCAAAGGGAGACGCAAAGAGAGATTGCACTGGGTTCTTTTGTTTTGTTTTGCTCCTTGTTATGCCTTTTTGTTTTGTTTTTTTGCTTTGAATCCGACACAAGTGGGTGACACGTCAAACATCACGCGTTATAGAATATTTAAAAAAAAACAATCATTCGATTGTGTCGACACGATCGGAAAAAAACCAAAAAATGACACAACGTTTCATCTTCTCGTTGGAATGGCGCAATAATATTTACTATATTTACGCTAGATTTTGTATATATAAGTAGTACGTCTTTTGGTTCACACGCCCTTATTTGTTGTTGTTGTTTTTCCTCCTTATTTGGCCGGTGAGTTATGATACCGCAGGTCGTTTGTTGTAGTTCCTCTCCGTGAATTCCAAATTATATATCCGGGCTCAATTGAACTTTGTTGCAATTTTTTTTTTTTGAATGAAACAAAATTTCGGTGGAGTTTTTGGCGTCCTCTTATTATTATCATAAATTTTTTTTTGTTTTGCATATTGAATGGATTGCAGCGAACGAACGAGAGTCGAATCATGACGCGTAGCCCGATCCACCAATAGGAGACCTGCATTATAATTTTTTTCAAATAAAAAAAAAAAAATTCATTAAATATAACGTCAGATTAAATCCAAATTCTTAAATCGATCAATAATAATCTCATTCAATCAAAATAAAATTCAATAAAGAAGAAAAAGAAAGCCATGAATGGTGATGTGTGACAATAAAAGGGCCGCCCCGGATTTAATATTGACATTTGTGTGTGTGTACGTGTGTGTGGAGGGACCCCCTCGCATAAAAGCCCCTCCACGCAACGGTCCAGCGTCGCACAAATTGATCTGGGACGTCGGTGGGAAAGACACCATATTGCCCACTCCTCTATATATATACAATAGGCTATATATTAAATTCCCGTCTTGCCCTTCCTTCCATTGGCAATCTCATCGCCCCGACCATGACGTAACGCCTTGTTTATACAAGAACAAACAAAATGGTGGATTATAAAAGAAAGAAAGAAAGACTTACGTTCTGTAGACGGGACGGAAGGCTGTCGAAGACGACGCTGATTCTGAACTATTGATGCTGGGCGAACCGTGTTGCGAGACGGGCGGGGCGGTCATCATGGCGGACGCGGCGGTCGGAACAGCCGACGAAGGCGTGGTGGAGGGCGCGGCCATAGGCAAATGTTGGGTCCGCGATGATGAGCCCGGACTGGGCATGTCGGACTGAATCGACGCCCGTCGACGCGGTGGCGCTCATCGTCGGCGGCAACGGCGTCGCGTGCATCGGGTTCAATCGATTCAACTGTTGTTGTTGCTGCTGCTGCTGTTGTTGTTGCTGTTGTTGAGGCGAGACGTAGGGATGGTACTGGTGTTGGCCCAGGTTGTTGCTGCTGTTCAATTTCAAATTGGGCGGCGTCTGCGGCGGCGTGTCCGTCTGAACGGCGTCCGTGTATCCGTTGTAGGCGGCGCTGGACGAAGAACCGGCGTACCCGTTGCTGTAGCCCGTCAGACTCGGATAGCGACCGTACGAGCCGAATCCAGCGGCCATTTTAGCGTTCATGGCAGCCATGTTGGACATGCCGTTCATCATGCTGCTACCACCTGATCAAAAACGTTGCCAAATCAACAATGAAATGATTGAAACTTTGGAAATTCAATTGAATCTCTTTGACTTTATATCCGTTCCAAATCATTCTACGATGGTTATAGACTACGCCTCCCCTTCCCCCACAAAAAAATTATGATGCGTATATATATTACGTATAGGCTATAATTGGTTCCCCGCCAGTTGCATAAATAGGACGTAACCAACCACCGTCACACGACTAGGCTATATATGTTGTACATAATAGGATATATAGGCTGTTATGGAACACAAAAGAAAACTATACTTATATATACTTTTGAGGTTTCCATTCTTTTGCCATCCCCCTCCGTTCTTCTAGATAATATGAACGCCCTCGTCCCCCCCCCAAAAAAAAATAAAGACTAACGTTAATTCACCTGAGTTATTAGGACAAACAGTGACAATTTTTTTTTGAAATTTTTAGTTGGGGAAGAGGGGGAGCTCTTACCGGTCATGGTGGCCATGGAGCTAATCGGTCCGTTGACTCCCGAAAACCAGGAATGATGATTGGCTGGGCCGACGGAGGCCAAGTGGTGGTGATGAGCTGCGGCGGCTGCGGCGGCCGCTGCCGCCGCCGGATGCATCATGGCCGCTGCCATCATCTGACTGCCAGCGCCACCGTTGCTACCGGAGACGGCCAGGTGACCGTTGGGCGGCGGTGGTGTTTTACAGGCGGCCGTGTCGGCCAGTGACCAGATTTTCGGCTTGGCCGAAGACGAGGACGACGACGTCGGAGAAGACAATTGCTGTTGATGCTGTTGGTGCATGTCCATGACGGAGCCGCCGTGAGCCGACGAAGGATAACCGGCCATTTGATGGTGATGATGGTACGGGTTGTTCATCAGATTGGAGACGGACACCGAGACGGACACGTCGCCTCCGTGATGGTGGTGGCCGTGTTGCGGGTGAACCAAGTGGTGATGATGCGGATGAACCAAATGGTTCAACGAATTGCTGCCGATCGAGTGGGGGGAGACGGAGCCACGTGAGTCGTCGTCGCAATCGCTCTTGTCATCGCCGTCATCTATTTACACGTCAATTCGATCGAATCATTTTCATTAGTTGACGAAATGTGTGGCCATCAACTAATACAATTCGAAAACAGTTCCAAAAATCGAAAATTTGAAATGAAACCAACTCATTTTTTAGGCAGGCAGGGAAATATTTGTTTCGCTATCTGTATTTAAACTGTGCGCACAAAATGATAAGACACGTCTGTTCAAAACAGTCGAGATAGAAAACAAAATAGACACGACTTGGGTGGCTATCGAAATTCTTGTCGACTGCTGTCAGTCCTTTCTGCCGTCCACAAACACACAAGCAGCACAAACTCGAAAATGCTGTGAGATAAGAAACGATGATGAGCGTGTTTTTTGTTTTGGCCGGCTCTGTCTCTCTCGCTTTTCTTGCATATGCTCATCCTGAATACATGATGTTTGCTATGATACATGTTAAAGATTATCGGCCTAACTACGGGTTTTCCTCGGCTATACAAACTATTTAATCATTTGAGCAGGTCTTATTTCGTTTGTTTGAACAGTGTCGACAGGACGTCTGCAATCTCACCGTTTGATCCTATTGGGTATATATAATATCAATACTAATAACGCCATCCAACCTTTGGCCTCCCTTTTCTTTTCCTCTCTTTCTCTGTGTGTGTTTGATTGTGTGACAAAGGAATCAAAGAATGTGCTGGCTGACAAAATAAAAGAGCTGATGTTATACATGGCGCTAAGTCCCATCTAATCCCCGTGACTACAACGACTCGGCTACCGACACACTTAACATCGTTGCACGACTCTTCTGACATGTGGCCTGTTATAATAGGCCTACAGCACACAGGACGCAAATCGCTTTTCAAACAAACCCAACTGATGTTTCTTTTTTTTTTAAAACAAAAAAAAACCCATCCGATTATCGGCCATTTTGTTTTTTCTTATCGTACATATGATACAAAATAAAATAAAAATAAAAAATTGAATATACCTTTATCGATTTTGGAGTGTTTCATCTTTTTGCCGTGTTGCTGTTTGCCGTGCGTCGGTGACGAGGATTCATCGTCGCTGCGTCCGCTTGCGCAATCGTCGTCGTCGTCGTCGTCGTTGCGGTTCTTCGGCTCCCACGTCATCTTGTTCTCCTTCTTGAGTCGGCGGCGCGCGTTGGCGAACCAGGTCGACACCTGCGTCAGCGTCATCTTGGTGATGATGGCCAACATGATCTTCTCGCCTTTGGTCGGGTACGGGTTCTTCTTGTGCTCAGACAGCCAAGCTTTCAGCGTCGCCGTCGATTCGCGAGTGGCGTTCTTCCGACGGGCGGCCAGGTCGTAGCTGGCCCCATACCTTTTGCGATCACATGATTTTTGGTTTATTTTTTTTTGGGGTTCATTGTCAATCTTAAACAAGGGAATCGCAAAGGATTTTTTGCTGATGCGATAGATACAAATGACGCCAAATGCAAATCATCAACGCCAGAGGGCAAAGGCAGTTTTCTATTGTTCGTTCTCTTCTTTTGAATTGTTTTAATTTGAAAGAAAAATGAACAAAATAAAAAAATAGGGGATTGAAAATTAGCCATTTTCGTTGTTTTTAGGGGCCCCCCTCTTCTCTATTTACAAGACTGATTAGGTTTAATCCCGGGCTAATGATAAGTCCCCCCCATTTTCCACGGCTTATAGATTGACTGATGCGCACAGCTGTACACACACATCAGCCTCTTATTTTCAAGCCCCATATTTAATTCTTGTGCACACATCAATAGACTAAATTTCTATATTATTTTGGTTCTTCTTGTTTATATAGATTCGCCCCTTTTTGTTTTTCCTTGATTACATGTTCTGATGTTCAAGTGAAAAAGAGACTGGCACTTATAAAACTTATATATACTTCGACACGTACGGATGAAATCAAATCAAAATACCCATAAGCGGCTAGAGCTGGATCGTAAGGATAATAGCCCTGCGCTGACTGGTGCAGTCCCGGCGCCGTCGACCAGGCCGATACGTCGCTTCCTCCCGATCCGGCTTCCTTCAGCGAATAGGGATTCGTCTGTTAATCATAGAAAAATAAATAAATACAAATTATTATTATTTCGTTGTTAAAAGGGTTGATTTAAATACTATCTATACAGACAAATGAAATGGGGAAATATATATATTAGCCCATATAACAGTAATGATCACGTGATGACAATGAGATAGGCAAAGAGCAGTTTTGATATCCAAAGTCCGTCAATCAACCTGCAGACATTTAATCCTTATAGGCCTAATATCTTTCTCTCTCTTTCCTATTTCTTTTCTCTTTCTTGTGTGTCCCTTTTGTGTTTCCCTTTTCTTATTCTTTTTTTTTTTTTTGTGACTCTTGTGTGTCATTTGCCCCCCTTCGTTAACTGCTGCCATGTCGGTCTGCCTTCCTTGTCTATATACGTATATACACAGATAGACGTGTGTGTGTGTGTGTGTGTAAAAACTCTAGACGATGCATAGAAAAGAAAAAAAGATGGACCTCTCTTTCTCCTTTTCTTGTTTCTTATATATATAATGTATATACATATCTATAGCACACGCACGTCCTCTCTGCAATACAACACAAGTATATGTGTGTGTGTGTGTGTGTGTGTGGGTATGCTATATAGCTGAGGCGCGCGACAGTATCTCCAGCCGCCATCTTGGCGCCTCTTAGCCTGAAACAACACCGATAATCCGGACAATCTGTCTCTCCCTTCTCCTCCCCTTCTCCTCCTACTCCACCTTCCTCGCAGCACCGTCTTCCCCGTGTGTATGTCTTTCTTTTCTTTTTATTTTCTTATATTCTTATATTATATACTGGATATATATGTACGTATATATATATATATATACAGCGCAGTCTGCCACACTATAAAGAGAGTTTCCCAAAAAAAGAAAGAGAACTAAAGCAGACTAAAGCAGCAAAAATATATAAAAATAAAAGGGGAAAGACTATATAGCGTATGTAAAATAAGGGGAAAGAAAATAAAAAACGGTCAACTCGGTTTCTCATTATACTGGTTTCCCTCATCCTCTCTTTTTGTTTTTTTTTTTTGGGGGGGGGGATGACGAAAAAGGGGGCAAAAATTAAAATTAAATTCTTTAAAACAATAGCGATGAGGTATCCAACGTGAGTCGAAACGGCCCATTCTGCTGTTGGTATATATGTACTATATAATACATATTGAAAATATTGGGTTATATCTAAAATTTGGTTAGGAACGACGGACGATTTTGATGAAACGTTGAACAATTTGACAATGGCATAAATAAAGAAAACTCAACAACAAAATGAAAAAAAATTCGAATGAAAAAAAGGAAAAAAAGGAAAACAAAAGAGCTCGAAATCTCTTTTTAATGTTGATGATGATGATGATGTGCGCGTTGCTCCGGGATCGGGTGCGCATCATCATCAAATAAATTGAGGTACCAAAAAAAAAAATTAAATAAAATGAAAAAAGAGCTCCCCTCTTTTTTTTTTTTTTTCTTTACTTCTCCTCCTCTTAGTACATTTTTTTTTTCCACAGTGGATTGATAAGAGTATATACGTATATATCTAACCTATTCTTTTCTGATTTAGGTTTCTTTTCTTTTTTTTTTTTTACGTTGCTGTTGAAAATACGTATTTTTTTTGTGTGTGTTTGTTTCATAGGCCACACACGCAAAAACGCCATCAACGTAAAAAGAGACAACGAAAATCTAAAGCCCCTCCGGAGTTTTTTCGTTTTTTCTTGTGTGTGTGTGTTTCCCTTCAACAGCAAAAAAGAAGCGCATCCATACATGCATCACACAAATAACAAGATAATGTACTATTTTTTCATATATATACCATTAAGTATATATGATTTTAATGTAATATTAAAACAATTCAAATCGAATCAGAGATGAATGCGCTCATTCACAGCATCAAAACACAATCAGCTGTGATGTGTGTAGGCCTAATATATAGATTTCAATGTATGCTAGAGACGATCTATATAATATAACGCCGGTTATATTATATAGACAATTCATTCGTCTATCTGTATACGATCGTCGTGATTTGATGCTAATATATAAACAGCCCAACAATGTGGCCGAGCAAATCGAAGGACACACAAATCCAAAATGAAATCAAACAAAAAAGAAGTGTGTGCGGTGTTGATGACTATCATTTGACGTGAGGCCCCCCCTTTTCTTTTTTTTCCAGAAGAATGTGTGCGATGGCCGGGCTCTCTATATGAATCCATCATCAGCGGATAAATAGACAACTCGGCATTTTTTCTCATTTTTGTCGGTCAAATTCGAATTGAAAAGAACCGTCGGCTCTTGTTTATAGAAAAGAATGTTCCATAGACGTGAACATCTCGCGATTGTTTCCCCAGCACATCACAACGACGAATGAATTGGCCCTTTTTTGTTATTTTGGTTTCTTTCTTTTTGAATGAGAGTTCTTTGCTCATTTGCTTATTTCGTGGTCGTGTAATCGGTGTCGGAAAAAAAACCAAAAAAACAAAAACAAAATAACTGGCGTCCTAACTCTACGCAGCAGCAACGAAACTGTTCATGTAAGACACGGGCAGCGCTGGAGGCGATGAGGTACGCACATGAGCGCCACATATATATAATATATAATATATGAAATATACACAGCATAAAACTTGCTTCCCTGCAGCGCTACAAATTAAAAAGCCATCAAGACCCCGTCGAGAGCGCCACATTTCTTTTGTTTTAAATAGACATGTCTGCAAGACAAGCGCGCGGAGAGCGAGAAAAGAAACAGAACAAGAAACGAGACGAGAGCAAAAGACTTACACAACAACATCAGCATTTTATCTTTCTTTAACGTATATAGCTATACACATACGTATAGTCTATAGTTGTTTTTTTGTTTTAAATATACGCATAGATTCTTTGTAATATTTATAACGCGTTATATAGGTCTGCTGTGTGTATAGACTGAGAGGGGATAAGGATTGTTGCCGCTTGACTACACACAAGTGCCAGCCCAGGTTATTTCGAATTGCGTGTGAAATTACACACGTTTTTTTTTCGTTCGACTTCCGTCTGGCTGTCCCCCCTTTTTTTCTTTATACCTCCACACCCTCTCGAGACTATCGTCAACCAATAGCAAATCTTCTTTCTCACTCTTTTATATGTATATACGTGTGCCCGTCGAATAATGTCGGACAACATACACGGAATGAAATAGACAATTGCTTTTGAAAAAAATAAATAAATAAATAGAATAAAAAAAGAGAGAAGTAAAGAACAAAAAAAAAAAAATGATAGTGAAGGGACAGGTGGAGCTGCGGGAAAGAGAAAAAACAAAAAAAAAAACGCTATAGGCAAATTATTCCGCCCCATTTCAAAATCAATCACATCCCCCATCCCCCGCCAGTGATGGGTGCACACACGCAGCGCTTTTGTCAGCGGTTGAGGTATTATCTAATACAACAACACCGAAACCAACGCCTTTCTTTCTTTCTTTCTTTTCTTTGTCATATAGCAAGACGTCAATCTATGTGAGATGCCACAATGAAAAAAAACAGTTTTGATATACAAACAGAAATGAAAATATGAAAAAATGTCTCCAGTCGTATAACTCCCCCCCGTTGCGGTTTCAATATGCTAAAAGAAAAACGGATGGGGAAAAAAAATGAATAGATTCTTATGCCCGGTATACTTTGCATCTCTCTCTGTCTATAACCATCACCATGTGTGGATATATGGCCGTTGTTGCCTTTTGCTATGTCGTCCATACGGGCTGTATAATAGAGGACAAGAAAAAGACGAAAGAAAAGGCACACACGGACTATCGGTCGTTCATCATCGAGCGGTTTCCCATGAACAAACAGTCAGTTTGCATATCGCTACATCTCTCGTCTTTATATATATGTATAGGTATAGGCTATAGGAGGAAAAAAAATAGATAGATGTATACACAAAGGAATAAGGGACGACCATCCCTGGGTGGTGGCGTCGCCTTCTATTTGTTTGTTTTCTTTATTCTTTTTCTATTTTCATTTTCTTTATTTGTTGAAGAGACGCTCGTTTTGCCTAGACAAACGTAAAGCTATTTAAGTTGTTAGGTCATCTGTATATGTAATACATACGAAGCGTATAATATAACAGCCGCAATGTTTGAACACGGTCGCATCGATATATATACAGCATCTAGGCCTATACAGTTAAAAATCGTATAGGGACACCTCCCGCTTTCGTTGGTCGTTATTGAGGGCCTCCGTGTCCAAAAACGTGTAGAGATATAGCCTCCATCTATAAGGTGACGGTTATTGTATACGAAACGAGACAGATATAATATATAATATAGCAGACGAAATGAAGACGCTGAACAGACGACTCTGACCGGCTGCTGCGGGGGCCATTACATGTATGAAAGGACGGATAGCGAAAGCCATTCGAAGGTCTTTGATATGTCTAACGGATGTGCCCCATAACGACGGTGCTGATGTATGCATAATAGGCCGATTTTGAATGTGATCATTTGGAAAGTGTCGTACAACAAAACAAAGGAATGCGCAATTTTGGGTCGTTATTGCCTGTTTTTTTAGACAATTATTTCATAGAGGGTTTAGATCAAGTGGCAATGGAAATAACAAGCGCGTTTCTTTCAGAGGGCAAGGCATCGCGGAAACGGCCAGTGATGGATCGTTTTCATGGGGTTCTTTTTTTATTTATTCCTTTCTTTGCCCCCATTGACGCCGTTCCTACGCTTCTGTTGTGCTACTGACGGCCTCATCCACAAAAGTATAAAAACCACTCATCAATGGGGCAGGCAGACAGGCAGGCAGGCAGGCAAAAATGAATCAGCTGTATGGACAGTTTGTGGACGATACGGTTCGATTGCCATCAGCTGATGTGTTAAGGTATATAATACACAGCCACTGACATAATGTCTACACAATAAAAAACAAAAAAGAAAGAAAGAAAAGGGGGCAGAATAAAAGGGAGGCACATTCATATGTAGAGTCTAATTTAGACCGCGTGATGCAGGAAATGAGCCGGGCGGTCCATCATTGCCTGGCCAGAGCACGCCTCTCCAATGGGCCCCCATCCATTTTCAAGTCAAGTTGGCCCTCTCCATATTTTTGCTTTTGATATACCTACTATATAGGCTATATTATGCGGCCGTTGTTTGTTCTAATATACTTTTCCCGCCCTGACACACGACACGCTGGAGCTATACAGGCATTTCCAACCAGCCTATGATGTGATGGCGAGTCGCGTGAATATTACAGGCTAGATGTATTATACATACAAGATGGACAGAAGGGGGGGGTTCTCCCACAAATGTCATCATCATCGTGACGTGTAACGTGCATCTAATTAACTCATCACGCCACATGATTGTTTCACTTCTTTTTCTTTTTCCCCTTCGCTCTGCGATGGTGGGAACTGAATAGATAACGATCCTCATCCCATCACATAACAAGAGCCTCTTTTATTTCTTTTTTCTTCTTCTCATAGATTTATAGGCCTAATTATTTAAGACTTAAATAACTTAATTTTCAAGCAAAAAAACAAAAAATGAAACTGACCAGAGATGAATAAAAGGCTGTTGTGCTGTCCATTCCAAGACTCGGGTACGGATTTTGATCGGACGATGGGTAGGCAGCGCTGTAGACACCGTGAAGGCCAGTCACGCCCGTCACGGCTGATGACACGGCGGCCAGTCGAGCCGCAGCGGCGGCAGCCGCCGGACCGTATCCGGCAGCCAATCCATTTTGCAGCGCTTGAAGACGCTCGTACTGGCAGGAGCAAACCGTTTGGCCTGTCACCGGATCTGTCACTAAAGGACGGCCCGAATCGCAGCAAGGAGAGGCGGCTCCCGATCCAGCGGCCGACGACGCGTTGGCGTTCAAATTGCTGGTAGGGCCGTCAGCGTTGACGCTGTCCCCGCCGCCGGGACTGGCCGCTCCGGACGCGGCCAACGCGGCAGCCGATGACGATGAAGACGAAGACGACGATGAAGAAGAGGCTGGCCCACCACCCGACGGACTTCCCGTCGACATCAATAACTGATTTCAAAGCAAAATTCAAAGAAAATCGTCTTGTTTTTAATGTTATACCACCGCATTTTATTGATGTGATATTTGATATCTATTATATAGGCCTGCTAAATGGCTTTTTCTATATATAATTGAAATGTTTTCGCTTGCTGGTATACATACAGCAGCATATGACCTGCGAAACGATCATAGCCATCCATCAAACTTAAGAGCCCAACCACGGCCCATTATTCTCAACAACTCCACCCCAATAGTCTGGGCTGCTGGGAGAAAAAGGAAGTTGAATAGAACTCGATGATGAGGGGTTCTCTACCGTCTTTTTCCCTGACTTGTTTATAACGTTTCATCCTTGACGTTGGCATCAGCAGGAGCAGCCACCTCTCCTTTATATAATAATAGATGTGGACGATGAAAATCTATCGAGAGCTGATGATACCCTGATGTGCGTTTAAGCTACCGTTGTCGGCATCACCGGATTAGCATAATGGCTACCGACGTTGAGTGGCATGAAGTGGGTTGAATCGGGGGGGGGGAGGGCAAACGTATCAAGAGAAAATGGGAGAGCTCACATCGCGCCATCGTTATGTAATAGTCTATATATTATCCATCGCAATATAATTCTGATAGCAAAAACAAATGAAAAATGCCGATCGCCAAAACGTGGACAATGCATATCGGCAGGACTATATACATCCAAGAATCCTTACAGGTGTGTACATCTTCCTTTTAAATGTTAACACACACACAGCTCTTTATCGTCGTGTACTACATCACGCGTATAGTCTGCATAAATGTATGGAATTATCGAACTCTACGGCTATATATAGGTTATATATCTATATACATCACGCATATTCAAACACCACCCCTAAAATACAGAGTGTGTGTGTGTGTCTTTCTCTTATATATAATAGCCTATAGTATATAGGGGGAAAAAAGAAGAACCGGCTATTCTATGTAGATACCGGAAGCCCGTTTTTGGCTGGAACACAGGATAACAGCAGCAGCAGCAGCTTATGATGGATAGCGTCACCAATAGCCTATTTTTTTCTTTCTATTTTTTATTTTTTATTTTTGTTTTACCTATCTCTATCCAAGCGTTATGACGCTTGGATGCATATATAATACATATCCTTTAGCGAGTGAATTTAACCCACCCCCAGACAAAACTAAAAACAGACAAAAGGCAGTTCACATTTTTCCCTCGTCTAAATGAGCTTATGTGTTTTTGTGTTCTTCTCTATTTTGGACGCGTTCTTTTTCTATGGCTTTTCCTTATGTTTTCTATATATGCATATGTACATAATATACACAGCACGCATGTATATAGATCCAATAATATGGTTGTACGGACAAATCTCTTGCTCTACAGCTCGCATTACTTTCTCGACAAGCAAAACTATCACCCATCTACATATAAAGGCTAACATAGGACAGCCTATTTATGAATACAGCACGACACATAGTATAATAGAAAAGCACAAACAAATGAAACGATTTTTCACTTATAAAGATTTATAGATTTTTTTTTTTTTTTACCTGTGAAGGCGGCGCTGTACGGATAGCCGAACTGTGAATAACTCGACATAGTGGTCATAATTTCAATGTCTCTCTCTGTTTTTTTGTGTGTGTATGTGACGAGAGTTGTGTGCTGCGTGCAATTCTATAGCGAACACGCGCGCGCACTTGAAACCACTTTGCAATAACACTATTTTTGTTGTTGGGTTTGGTTGGTTGTTATGATGATATACAGCAATTACTATAAACTGGCCACAAAATGGTGAGGTAGCGATGGCTTTACTCTAATGGCGACGCAGCGGAAATTGCCGTAACGGCTACAAGACTCGCCGTCCACACATATGGAGTCACGCACGCCAAAGCCAAACGGGCCAAAAAAGTCAAAGCGGCAAGTGCGGGTTTTTTTTGTCTTCAAAAGACAAACAGCCGCAAGTCAAAAAGATAAACCGAAATATTTCTGCAAATCGGTTCGACACACGGAAAGGCAATTGTTCTCACTCAAGAACAAAAAACAAGAAGAAAAAACAACACACTCAAACACACACGCACAAGTCAATTTCTTCAAACTTTGTTTTGATGTTCTTTGATTCGACGGGTTAACAAGCAGAACTGAAGAAAAAAAAAAACAAACAACAACAACAACAAAAAAATCCTGTTTGTTTGAACGAAGTTGTAGATCAAAGAACAAAGAGGATTTGTTTCTTTTTTGTTGTTGTGTGTGTTGTTGTTTTTTCCGGATGGCTGATTTGTTTTCCTTTTGATGGTGGGGGTGCGCGCAAGTGCGACACACAACCGAACCCGCCAAACTTTTTCTTTAAAGTTCTTTGAATAAATTTTGTTTGTTTTTTTCTTTCTTCTTCTTCTTCGTTGGGACGATGAACGATAGAAAACTTGTGTAGCGGCTTTTTTTGTTTTTCTTTTTGGCTAGTCCTCAAGTTCGGGCGAGAGTTGTCTAAATAACGACCTTGTGCGCGCAGAGCCACGGAGCCGACTGATCTCTGGTCGGACCTTCCGTTCCGCCTTTGCTGTTGCCGTCCACGGTCCCGCCCGTTTCTCCTTCGGATGGCCGACACATCCACTAGTCCCTCCCCTTGTGCCCAAGAAAAGGGGCCGGCCCGTGTGACGAGCTCTTTCGCTAGCAGGTTGGGAGGAACAAGGCGGAGCTTGAAGGCCAGCCCCTTTTGCCGTCATCAACCAATAGGCAAACGAATTGCTCTTCTGCCTCTGGCTGGGCACTTGTGCCATCATTCTGCACCCCCCAAAGTCCAGGATTCTTTTTTCTTTCTTTCTTCGTGTTGTTGAGTGGGGGTATCTAGATGCCCGTCTGCTTTTCTTCTTGTATTATTTTTTTTTTTCAAATGATTTTTCAAAGAAAGAAAGAAGAGGGTCGCTGCCCGTTGCCGTCTGGCATCGACCAAGGTGGAGCGGCAGCCAAGAGACTCCGCCTTCATAGCCAAAGCAATTTTCGATGCTGTGGTTCCGCCCACGCCGCCAACTTGGCATCGATTGTCTTGTTCTCTTCCCAACCTTGCCTCTCTCTGTCTCTCTCTCTCTCTCTCTCTACATGCATACACGCACAACAAATAATACAAATACACCAAACGCCGTTCTATCCTTTCGAACTCTTGTTCCCTTTTTCTTGCCTTATAACACAAATCTACATGTTGTTGTATAATACCGTCCCATACGTATAAGAATACAGTGAATAAATGTATATGCAGTATTTCCGTGTTTACATACGCGCGAGCTGGTCCATCATTTGTACAGTTTTCCAATTCAACGATTTTTTTTTCCTTTTCTTTGGCTTTTTCAGCTTCGGATAGAGGTGCACTGCCAAAAACGGAACGTGATACAATAGACAATAGAATTTTTTTAAAAAAAAGGGATACAACAAAAAAACAAAAGGACACCATTTCGTGCTGGTTGTCGTCGAACGCCGAATCCTTTTGTACATATTTTATTCCCCATTTTTCTTGTTTGTGTTCCCTCTTTTTTGTATGTATATTTCGCTCGTTGTTTCATCAGTAGACTGTTCGTAGTATACTGCATACGACAATGGGCCGGCCATTCCGACGATTGCATTTAAATATATATCAGTAGGATAGGCTATACACGTTCTAAATGTGATGATATGTGCTGCGTTCTATATACATAACAACAAGCAAAGCCATTGAACCTTATGGGGTCAGGCAATCATGTCTACATGTATATATACATTTTTTCTTTCTTCCTGCAATCCTCCCCCATCACCGTCGCTTGTCCCTGTCTAATAGATTTGTTAAGCTCGTGGTTTATATATAGTAGACTAGATAAACGGAACCGAGAGAAATAATAAAAAAAAAAAAGGGCGAGCAGGCTCAGCACTTTATTCGCTCCATTGCCAATCATAACATGGCCGCTGGTTGTTCTTCTCCCTATTATAGTCTATATACCCTGAAATTCTTTCAAAGAGCTTTGAGATAAACTGTTTTTTAATGGGGATATACAGCACAGACCCCGAAAAAAGAAGAGAGAGGGAAAGAAAACAGAAGCGGAGATGGGAAAATATAGTCGATAATTGTATATATATATAGTAGAGCTCATATTGTACATGTCCAGGAGCAAGTCCCAGACATCTATTAGCAAAACCCGCAGCAAAAGAACTCGGGGGAGAATTGAAAAAAAAAAAAATAAATAAAATAAATAAATAGATTTTCTTTTTCTTTGGTTGTTGTGATTGAAACCTCGGGGGGTCGACAAAATTATTAGCCTTTATAGTAGTACTATACATGAGATATATATAAAATACAAAGTGCTGAACATGTTCTCCGGCCTGTTTCTCTTATCTCACGACTTGCAACATGTATATACTCTGATATCTTTTATCTTTCCATACCAGCAGCAAGAATAACGAGAATAAAAAAACATGTCGAATTGAGAAAGAAAATAGAGAAAGGAAGGGAAGAAGAATTATGCATTAAAGGATCTATACGACGAGAAAATTGTTTGACTTTAATTGCCCACCCCAAAAAGAAAAAAAAAACAAAACAAAAATGGATATCTCTTATATAGAATTCTTCAACAAGAACAGCCTTACAGCTTGTACATTAAATACAGCCAGTATATCTATATTTTCTTGTTGTTTCGCTTGTGTGATGTACACATCAAACCCTGCGGCTGTGAAACCATTTGATTCTTACCCACAGATAAGCATTATATATATATATATATGTATTATGTAGCTGAGAATTCGGTCCGACATCATCATAATAATATACCCGATCTATCATCTTGCCTTTCTTTCTCTCTCTCTCTCTCTTTTCTTTTTTTATGCTTCGTTCTTTGGCGAGATGCTGCCATCCCGCGATCAACAATAACCAGCACCATCAAACCACCTTTTTTTAAAAATATGTTTCCGTGTAAATCTCGCCTTGTCGACGAGATGAGCCAACTCCTTTTATTTTCCGATGCAGGCATAGACTCGTTTGGAATTAGACATTGTCTTATACATAGATAGATACGTATATATAAATTCCCTTGATAATGCAACAACCGTGGGTTTTTCTTGATAGACGAGACCTCCATCAAAAGTTAGCGGCTTGGTGCGAAAAATTCCCAGCCAGATGCACGAGCTTCTCCTTTCTCTCGGTCCACTAAGAAAGAAAAAAAAAACGACAGCAACAACATTCAAATGACGTATGATGGCTGGATGAGGGAAGGGATGTACAAAAAAAATAATTATGATTTATTGATGCCAAAACTAAAATCAGAAAAGTTTCCTTAAAAAAAATATATATATTTAATCATCACGTTTATGACAAACTGGCAATGCCGCGGAGGAAAACCGTTTGTTTTTATCCCAAACGTCAATAGATTAAAAAGATGGCTGCGCCCACGGAATTTACATTAGAATCTGTCCGTGAATTTATGTTAGAAAAAGGTGGTAAAGTGACCAATCATGAATTAGTGAAACACTTTAAACAGTTCTTGACAGACCCGTACACGAAAGGTAATTTCTCAATCAAAGGCTAAACGCCAACTTGTTGCATATGTTTTCACTTAGGTACTGAAAAAGTTGGGCGTGACGCTAAACAACTTTCCCTTTCTATTGCCAATTATCGCGACCTTGTTGCAAATCGTACATTGCCTTCTATTTCACTTCAATTGGCACAGTTTTTTCTGCATGGCTTTTCAAGTATCATGCTTTGAGCTGGGTGAAGCGTTGGTTGCCCAACGTTTTCAACAGATGAGGCTTCATCGCTTGCTGAACGTAGCTCCCAAAAATCACAAAACAGATCACGTTGGACTTGGAAAATTGAAGATGAATCAAAAACAACCTTGCGAGCTTAGCTCATGTGAATAGGGACTTGAGGACGAGCATGTCCAATAGCATCAGGTGTACTCGAATTGTCTTGAAGAAATGGTTAGAAGAGGTGTGGTTCCTGGATGTGTAGGCAATCTATTCCCTGAAAGGCCATGACTGTGATGGAAAGCACATGCCTGTTTTGGTATCTACTGTCATTTAGCTTTGTTTGACATCCGTACCAATATCGAATGAGAACTGCTGTCTCTCCCTCTCTTGCCCTGCGTTTAAAGATTTTGCATTTGTTCAACCCATTGGTCATGTGATCAAACAATTTTTCCTTTCCCTTTCTCCTTTGTAGAATATGCTCGGGTGCAGTTCAAGGAGTACGTTAATACGCTGGCCTCGATCCGTCAAGATGAAGGCGACAAATATCTCGTATTGAAACCGATATTTTATCCGTCGGACTACGCGGCAAGCGAAAGGGTCAGGGACGTCGTTGATCCCGTCTCGTCTTCGTACAACGCCGTTGGGCTGCCATTACCACCGTTACCAACGCAGCCGCAATATTTATCACCACCGCACATTCAGCAACAACAACAACATTATGGCCAGCCGCCGATGGATGTGGCACCTGCCTTCCGGGCACCACCTCCTTACCGGCCACCACCGGAACCGACGCCATTCCGTCGATCTTCGCTGTCTGGTTCTGATTTGTCGCATTCGCCCGTCAACGTCTTCCCTCCACCGCAATCGTTGCCTTACCATCACCAGCCTCCGCCCGCCATGCCGCCGCTTCCGTCGCAGAAACAAGCGCCCCCCGTCCACCACTTTGTCCGTCAGACGAGCCTTCCGTCGGACGATTTCATTCCGGCCAGCGCCTATTTGCTGCCTCAGCAACAGCCGATGCCAGAACGTTCCGTCTCCATCCAGGATTTCACGTCGCCGTCGCATCACATCCAAGATTTGACGACCGGAACGCCGCCTCCGGCCGTGCCTCCACGTCGCTCTAAAAATCCGCGAAGCGACGACAAAGAGAATCATCACCTCGTAAGTTGATTTCGTTTGATTTTTTTTTTTTAACTTGAATTGTTTGTTTAATTCTTTTTTCTTTTTTTTTAAAATTGCAATGATTTAGGCCAGCATCGGATCGTCGTGCTCTTCCATCGACGGCGTGAGTGTCGGTGGCAGTGTCAGCGGTTTGAATAATGAAGAGATCAAAATCAGCGTCAAAGAGCGGACGCAACGTTTCAACAAAATGGCCTCGGAGATTGATCTGGTGCAGAAGAATGGGTCGTCGGGTCAGGACCGACGCGAGAACAAATCCAAGGTTTCCCCCTCTTTTTAAATTTTGTTCCCTTTCAATTTTAGCTTCAAAAATTCATTTTCAACGATTTTAATTATTATTTGGTTTTTATTTTTTAAACCCTCCCTTTAAATGCAGTCTCGTGATGACGACGACACTTCATCAGTTGGAACGGTAAGTTGTTTCTCCATTTAATTTGAAACGCTCTGATTGATAAAAAAAAAATCAATCAAACCGACGTGTTTTGCACGGGCCCCGCCTTTTGTTCTCGTTTTCTTAAAGATCTCACGTCATTTTGTTTCATTTTTTTGGTTATCTTTTTGCCTTTTTCGGTTTTTTTTTTGACCATGCGATGATCGGCCGATGATGATAGATGGAACCGCGTGCCAAAGAGTGGATGTTGGCCACTGCCCGAGGCGACTATCACGCCATAGCTCGGCTGTTGCGTGAGGAACCTCGACTCGCCAGGCGCCGGGTAAGTTCCAAAACTCAACTTTTATCTTTTTCCTTTTTTTTTTCTTTCTTATCTTCTGGTTAGGAGGTTTTGATTGTTTCGATGCATTTTGTCCGATGTCATATTTTGTTATGTTTTCATATCTTTTCCATCTCGGTTTTTTTTTGGTTTCGTGTTGGTGTTTTCTCTCCGAACGAACCGGTTCGTTTTCTTTTCAATTCACTGGCATTTTCATTTTTCGAGAAGAAGAAAAAAAACGAAAACGACGTACGTTTGTGTGTTGACGTTTGTCGACAAGCGTGTCGTCGTCACCGTCAATTTCGAGTGATGAGACGACGACGCCCATTCACCTCCCCATTTTTCTCTTCTCCCTGGGCGCGATGTTGATGATGATGAGAGGCGCATCGAAAATGTTTGTGTTGACACGTGCCACTTGTCCACGTGTTTTCGTCTTCCCCGTCTGCCTGCGTACGTGTGTGTAATGCGTTCATATCTCGTATACATCGCGCCACTTTCTCAAATGTGTGATGATGACGATGATGAATGATGTCGACGACGTCAAGCGCAAAACACGGTTGACAGATTTCGATGCTCTCGTCTCAAGACGTCCCCCTGGCCCGGAAAGGCTCTTCTTACTCTTCTTTTTATTTTTCGTGTGTGTGTGTGTGAAAGGTTAACACTCGCCAAAATGAAAAAGAAATTTCCTATTTTTCAGTCCCCTTAAGAATATGTTTTCACGTCGTTTTTGCTCATTTTTGTGTGTGTGTTGTCCCCCAACGAGGATGGACGAAACGACGAGTTTCAGCTCTCGCCATATGGCACTTTCACAGTGAGATAGTGGCGTTGAGGCGGAGACGTTCGACTTAAGGGGGTGATGGCGACACATTCCGAAAACAGCTCGAAACATGTTTGGTTTTTTTTTTTTAAGAAGAAAAAGGGCAACATTAAAGATGCATAAATGGCGACAGTAATCTGACCACGCTCTTTTTTTTTTGGGGGTGGGGTTTTTAGGGGGGGTGACGCGGAAGTGGGGCGAACCCCATTGGGCGTCGCGACGTTGACCGCTGGCGTCTCTGCGGCAAAAACAAGCGACGCACTTGTTACTTGTTGGGTTTTTTTTTTTTTGAAAACTCTTTTTCTTTTATTATTCCGATTTTTTCTGATGCGTTTGAAACGAGGCACTTTGAACGTGGCGCACATTGTCAGCGCAACAGATGGACGATAGGGTTCAGGGGTTTGTTCCAAAAGAAAGGGCGTGGTGCGGAAGGAAATTGTGCGCTTCCTTCATATCGTTAGGCAAGTCTCTGTTTCCCTAATAATTAAGGCTACCCCTTTTGCCTTCCATCTGCGTCCAGTCGTAGGAAAATGGAGAGGGGGGGTAGAAACGTAAAAAAAAAAAGAGTTTGAAATTGGCAAAAGAAGAACCAAAAAAAAAAACAAAATGGAAACTGGTGCTGTTTGTTTGTTCATTATGTCCAGCGATTTCTTTAACGCTCTCGCATTTATGCTCTCTTATAATGACCTTCCTCTTCTTTGCGTTAGCAACAGCTCCGGAATCGATTCGTTGTTGTGTATAAATCTATATCTATATACTCTCGTACGTGGATTGTACACACACAGCAGCCAGGATTTCCCACAGGGTCTACATATTAATGCATCGCCTTTGTTTTTTTTTCGTTTATTTGTTTGCTTACATCCGTTCACGGACGATCCCAAGTCGTTGGCCGTGTCCATTAGCCTCCCGCCACGCGCCTCATAGCGAAACCTTCCCCCCTTAAAAATAAAAAGCGAAGTTTGCTGCCTTTTTTGATTTCTTGGGTTCTGACACACGAGACTTGTGCCCATGTATCGACTCTTGCTCGTCCCTCGTTCTCGGCGGTCATCAACCTCCCAACATAAGGGTTTGCACTCGTTCACTATTGGTATACAGTCCGTATGTAATTAGTCTGTATAGGAAAAAGAAAAAGGACCTTTACACGTTAGCCCACGACAAGGTGAAACGTGTGTGTGTGTGTGTGTGTGTGTGGCTATAGAAGCAGATGGGGTTGTTTCTTATTTTTATTTTTTTTTAAGTGTGTTGGCAGTGAGGAGGGTGGGTTGAGTTGCAATCAATGCGCTTTGGAAGTCTATCGTTAAGTGAAATCTTAACGACCGTCTATCCGTTTTCCGATGATGACCTGATGGCAACTCGTTCCTCCTCCCTTGAGCCTCGTCCCCAACGGAATGAACGTTGCATCATTTCCCTTCAAAAACTAAGAACATAATGAAGTGGATAATAGGTTGAAATTGTGTTTTTCTCTCGCTGAGAAAATTGCCATTGGATGTGCGCGCTCAACGCCAATGATCTTTTCCGACATTTGAATTTTTCATTAGGCGATGTGGATTGTCGTTTGTATAATCAAAAGCCGATCGTACATCTGTCTGTTTCTTTCTTTCTTTTTTATTTGCCGAAAAAAAAAGGGGGAGGTCTCCCCCCCCCCCAACTGCTCTACCGAAAAAAATGTGTTGACAGGTGCGCCGCTTTCATTTGCATATATCGAATGTGCCACACAATAGCGCACTGTTTTCAACAGCATATCTACGAAAAAAAAAATAATAAAAACGAACGTCGGTTGCCACACCGGGTGTGTGACGTTTGACAATATGTAAATATTGCGCCTTTTCTTTTTTTTGAAATTATTCTATTATTCTAATTCCCCCGCCTTGTACGTCGTCACCCCTTTTTTATGTTTAAGTTTCGTTTTTACACACCTCAATCTTTGATTTATTGACGAACATTGCCCCCCCTTTTTTTTTTTTTTAATTTTATGTGGATGCTCTTTCTTCGCACAGGGTGTGCAGTGGGTTAGCACTTTGTTGCTCGTATATGCAAATCAGAGGTTGTGTTACATGTACGAATACGTCGATTCAAATGCTTTATAATTTAAAGAACGCCCCTTTCTTGTTGATATTTGCCATTTTTTGTGCGTGTGCGACAACACATTGAACGCGCAGCTGTTTCACCATTTTGTTTTTTAAATGGTCCAATTGTCGCGCAAAGGCAGTTTTGATAGTTTCAAATCATTGGAGCCCCCCCCATTCGTCACACAATGAGGTACACGGAAATCAAGTTTTAAATAAGCAACAAACTGAATAATGAAGACGAAAAAAAATAAAAAAGGGCGGAGGAGGAAGGCGAAGCAGTATGGCGCCAGCTATTCTTTCTTTTCCTATATATGCATCAGGTCATCGTTCTCAAACTAAAAGGCAACCCCCCCCCCTCCCTGTCTCTCTATTTGAAATGACAGTTGTTAATAGCCAACCTTATATATACCGTATAGATGTATGTATATAGTCTGTTGAAACTGTACTATACGATGTAGGCCCTCGTTTGCTATATGAACTTAACTTGTCCACCACCAATAGCATTTGGTGGTGTGTATATGTATATAAGAACTACTACTACTACTACAACAACAACTAGTACTACTAGTACATGTATATATATGTATAGTATTCGGCGCCGTCGACCTGACACCGTAGGTCTCGTCCGACATGTCACTTGGTATGTTTTCTTAGTTTTATTTTTATTTTATTTTTTTTCAAATATACCATCGAAAGAAAGAAATAGGGAGCCAGACTTGTAAAAAGGGAAAATGAGGGGGGGAGCAACTTACCACCTTACAGAACTGGAGGAATTCTTTTTTACTCCACCCCCCTGGTGTGTATGTGTGTTTTAAGAGACAGCCCCCCCGCTTGTTTTAAGAACCCCCTAAAAAAAAAAAGTAGCCTTTTCATGTCTGCTTTCAGACTTTTAGACAGGCAAAAAAAAGAAAGGGGGGGGGGGAGGCCTAAGAGTTAAAATGCGACTATATTCAACTAATTTATTGGAAACAGATTTATCTTTCAAGTTTGTGTGTGTTTTTAAAAAAAAGGGAGAGAGAGGTGCGTTTGCTAACTGGACATAGTCCGGAGCAAATTGGGGGCGCCTTCAATTGTCCTGCCTCCTCGTTGAATGCGCACCCGCTTTCGGTCGTGTTGGTTCAAAGAAGAAGAAACCACAGCTCACAACTCACTTGTATTTGCATATCTTATGCAGATGAAGTGAAGAGTTTTTTTTGTTGTTTATTTTTATGAAAATGGAGAGGGTGAGAGAAAAGAAAAGAAATTCTGAAATGCAACACAAACGCGTTGCAACGGCCAAAAAAAGAGAACAATAAAACAAAATGGCGGTGTACGTGTGCGGCGGTGGCTGATGGATGAAATTGACGACGGATGAGCGCGACGGACGACTTGTCCGACTCCTCCTCTCTTTTTCCTGCTCGTCCGGCGCGCTCCTTTTCTTCCGGCTCATGTTCTCTATATAAATTAACACAGACACGCACATCGGGGCCCTTCAGAAAGAAAACAGGAATGATGGCACCAAAACTCTAGTAGGAGTTATTGGTTTGGGATATAAAATTGGAGGGGATAACCGAAATTTAAAGAAAAAGAAGAAGAAGAAGATTTGAATAGCTAATGAGTCTACCAGGTCCGCTATTAACCGCCCCTCCACTTAGTTTTTTTTTGCTATTTCTTTTGTCTTTTGTCAAAGAGTTTAATTTTATTTTGGTAGGGGAGGGGGGGTAGAAGAAAAAAGGGGAAATAATAAAGGCGGATGAAATGGAACATGAAACAAAAGCTGTCCATCTCTGCCCGCTAAAATGAATACGGCCTTATCTTCTTTTGATAATGCGCGTAGTGTGTGTAGACGTTCATTAACAACTTTTGGCCATTTCAAGCTAATCGTCGAGTCTATACAAAGAATAATTGCGAATCAATCAGCACGCGGGGATATCGTGCGTGATTTTCCAAACAGACATTCAATTTCTCTGGATGATTTTTCAATGAAATCGATGTGATGCAACGAGAAAACGAAGTCGTTAGCAAAATCAAAAGGTTGAGGAGGGACGTTGTCTTTGTCATCATCAACTGTTTCTTCATTTCGTCACTCAACCGGATTGCAAAAGTTTTTCGTCTAATGGAACGAGTTTTGGTTTTGATTTTATTTTATTTTATTTGGGGGGGCTCGTCCTGAATTTTCACTGCGATTTAAAGCGTCTGTCGCCAATGACGAGATTCCAATCTTTCCCGCTTCTATATGCGCTCGACTCTTGGATTGGCCGTCGTGCGGGCGTCATCATCGTCGCTATGATGATGACCCAACACGAGCCGGATCGCCATTTTACATAATGAAGAGAACCCCCTAAAAAAACAAAAACGATTTCATTTTATCCACTTTGAGTTAATCAAATTGCTTCCGCCTTGTCCAAAAGTTCGGTTAAGGACTTTCAATCAAATCGAGAATGAAAAACAGGTTGGGTGCGGGTTGAAACGGAACGAGGAGGGGTGTGTGTAACGATATGCGGAGGGGACCAGAGGTAGGGGGGGGTTGTATATGGTATGGAAAAAGATCTGTGTGTGGATGGACTCGGTGGTTTTTTTGGGTGATGGTGGGACGATGACTCTTGTGTGGGACCTGCCGGAGTGACGGATGGGGCGCCAGACTGGAGCCAACCAACCAACCAACCCCCCCTCAAAAAATGTAGAATTCGAGAAGAAGGACAGAGAGATGGTCTTCTCTCATTCCCGAGACAAAGTTTTTAGGGGAATGTGTATTTATTTTTTTTTTTAAGGGAAACAAGTGACAATCGATAAGAAGGACGTGAGATGTGCGATCCCGCAGAACATTCGATCGCCTTGCTCTTTAAAATGACGTCATTTCGCGTCAATTAAAATCAGTTTTTTGTTTTAAAACTTGCGGCGGGGGAGGTGATGAAACTCCGTGTCTCTCTCGCATCCTATTGTTTTGTTTTGTAGTTTTTTTTTAATTAAAAAGAAAAAAGAGATTGAATGACAAGGCTGAAAACAAGAAACGACTGACCATTTTCTTCTGAAAAAGAAAAGAAAAGAAAGGGCCGTGTTCTTTTCTGCTAAGTGGACAAGGACCATCAACGTCAATATACCGATAAGGTCTCGTCTCTGACCAGACTAAATATTTTCTATTTTGTTTTTTTTTGTCTTTTCAAAGATCCCCCCCAACCTATTTTTTTTTTTTTTTATTTCTCCATGGCATTTATTTTTAATTTTACTACGAGGGCTCGAAAAATGGTTGAATTGATTCTTTTAATCGAAGAAAATGAACAAAGGAATGCCAATAGGTTCGTGTTTTGTTTTTTTTCTAATATCTCTATATTATTGTTTTCAATTGATTGTTCGGTCCCACATTGGAACAACATTAAACATCCATTGGAAATATAATTCCAGAGGAGAGCGTAGAATCGGAAACATTCCGGCCCGGGGAGTAGACAGGGGAGGGGGTTGTTGTTTTTCCACTTCCGCCGCAGCACTTAACATTGTTTCTCATGCGTGTATGTCTTTAATTTCCAGTTTGACATGATGCCTATAGACCTCCAGTCAAAGATGACCAATAAAGACACAGGGGTCATTTCTCTTAAATAGCCTTGTGTCACATGTTGAGGATAGGCCCCCCCAACCCCCTACTTATATTTCCAAAAAAGAAAGAAAATCTACCAACAAAACACAAGTCAATCAGATAAAATAAAAACACACACACATCAGACACGGATGTGTACTGGGGGGCTGTTTGCCCCCCCACCTGCTATACGATACGTGGTCCTTCTTTGTGATCCACCTTTTCTTTGTTTTCTTCGTCTCTCTGTTTACATATCGCACACACACACACACATGTAGACATTCGTACGTAAGTCGTGCTGCGTGTCGTACATTGCGATGGCTTTCCAAAGATTATTGGGCATGTTTGATTTGTTTTGACGTGCCGTGTTAGAGTGCGCGCACGAAACACGCTGCAAGCCAACAATACAACGTCGATGACTATCAGCTGATCGATCATGATTGCCTATAGATGGCGGATGTTGGTCATCTTGTTGATGCCGTTCGCTTCTTTTTCCCTCCGTTTTTCATTCGATTTCGAATCTCTTTCGATGTTTCACAGTCGACATGTTGAAAACGTTGCGTAATCCGAATGCGCACCACTGAATTTTCATGTCCAAAATATTTATTAAAAAAAAAAAAAAAATAAATTGGAGAGTATACGGTGTAATTAATTATAGTAGATGATGATGATGAGGGGCGGCTATACACAAAGACCGTTGGCCTTTCATTCATTTTTTTTGTGTGTGTGCTGTGGTTTGTTTTTAATGCGCGCTATATATATGCATATATACAACATCTATATATACACACCACTATATATATATGAATTGTTATGTATGTGTAGATGCAATTTGCGTATTATAGCGAGCCGACAATAAATGTACGCAATCGTACTTCATTTTTTTTTTGAAAAACAGCAGCAGGGAACGCATCCTGCCTTCAACTTGCGAGTTTTTTCGTTCATTTTTTTGTGTGGGGGGATGCGGCGGCGGCGGCATCATAAAAGATCATATTCGCCTTCACTCCCGCCGAGTTTTCCAACTCGTATATAGTTGCCAGTATAACATATGAACAAGTATACAACACGTGTAAAAAAGAAAAAAAAAATTGGGATAAAGAAGAATGAAGGCGAATGCAACCCCCCGTCATCACAAAAGTATGAAATGATAATCAGCTAAGGGTGGGGGGGGGCTAACATACGAAAACACCTAGGTCGTATACTTGTTATATACCTAATTTTTTTGTTTGTTATTGTTGAGAAAAAGAAATGATTAGAGGGGGGGGGGTATACTATTTTGTGCTTCTTCTTATGTTTGTTAGGGGTTATACAACCCTTTCTCTTTCTCCAAACTTGCTAGATATAGATATACATATACAAGGATGAGGGTAAAGGTCGTCAAAAGGTTATAGACACGCGGTGTTTATTGTCGTGTCAAGTGCTGTCCGATGTTGTTGGCTCGACTCTTGTACGAGTACTTGTATACACATACACAACAACAGTGGCCGCTGCATGTTTGTTGTGTTGCTGTTGTTCTTTTTTTCGTCTATACAAAGCCTCTCTTCTTTTGTTTATTTATTATATTACGTCTCCGTGTGTGTTGGTGTGTGTGTAATAATATCGACAAGAAGTGGAAGAGAGGGGGAGGACGTTTGCCATGTTTTGCATATGATTATATACTATATAGTATATACGTTGTTGTTGTTGTTGATGTGGAGTGTCCATCTAGCACATATAGGAGGGGGGACGCAAGTCTCCGGATATTGTTTTCCTCATTAGTTTGTCTATAGTCCTTGTGTGTGTGTGTGTATATAGTTAATTGTAATATAGCGCAGAACATTTTAAGTGGGGGGGGGGACAGCAGCAGAAAAGGAAAAGGAAGGAGGTCGTAAACGATGTGTTCCGCTTGCCAGTCGGCGCTTTATTTTTTTGGTTGTTTGACTTATTCGACTTTTTTAATGTTTGACATATCTTGCATTGATGCAACGCATATCCCGAATGGATCTCACATATGCAATGCGATTCGCAATTTGATTTTCTTCAAACGACCAATTGTTTTTATTTTTTCTTATCGGAGAACATCCGCAAGAAATTCCAAAAGATCTACGACATTTTGAAGAAAAAAAAAAGGGGGGGGGGAACAAAAAACAAAACAAAAAAAAGGTTCTCTTTTAAGGAGGAGAGTCTCTATATATAAGAAGAAGAAAAAAAAAAGAAAATGAAAATAAGTTGAGTGTGTGTGTAGGCTCAAGTCATTTGTTCGTCTGCTGATAAGCAACTGTCACCCGAGTTTGGCGCCGCCACTTGTCTCTCACAGTCTCCGGCTTCTCGTGGGCTCTCTCTCTCTCTCTCTTTAATATAGTAGATATATATATATATATTTTTAAAATTAATGTTATTATTTATTTATTTTTTATTTTTTCAATAAAAAAATTGTTTTCATTTAAGGACAAAATAAAGGGGGAGAGATCAGAAAACAGGGAAGATGGAAAGGAAGGGACGTTTTTTTATCAGTTTCTATACGCCATTTGTTTTTGTTTGTTTTTTTCGAGACAAACCAGAAATATGACAAATAAAACAATCAATTTCGTCAAAGGTAAAATAAAATCAAATATCGTTTCATTATCATCCCCTTGCTGTGTATAATCGATCAAAAGAAATCAACGCCAAGGACGTATACGTATGATTTCGAGTTTCTCTCTCTCTCTTCCTTATTCTATAAAGGAGCTGCGTAAATAAAAGAATATTATGTACGCTCATTATTACCCTATCCATTATAGAATGGAATTTGTTGTGTATCTTCTTCCAACTCAATGCCAAAGCCAATGAAAAACAAAACCAAAAATGCAATGCTTGACTTGCAGGGATTTATTCATTTTTCATCTTGTGGTATGTTGTGCGTTTCTCCTGTTCAGGTTGTAAATATCGTATTGATTTTTGTTGTTTTTTTATCGGTGGCCGATTAACGTCAGCCCTTCCCACTTCATCACTATGCAACACTCGAAAATAGGCCTTTTTTCAAACTTCCTCCTCTTTTCTTTCTGATTTCAATATTCATTTCAATCTCTTCATTTTTTCCCCCCTTCTATGTGGCCGAGTATTTTCTCCAGTTTGGCGCCAATCCTTACGTGTTTTTTTTTCTTTCTCTTTATTTCTCCTTCTATTTGTCGAGAATAAATTATGCGATGCCACAATGGAAATTCGGGGCGGCTGGCGGGGCTGGCCATTCGAACGGCTCGTAAATCGTCATTCACTTTGCCATTTGAAATCGCCGTCCGTGTCTGTATATATACACCGCCTTTTTTTTTTATCTTCCACCCTATTTTTTTCTTTTATTTAAAAAAAAAAATTATTTTTAAACGTGTATATAATCATTCCCGGCCGGCCAAGAAACCCCCCCTTTCTCTCTCTCTTAACATGTCTGCAATCGCTTTCTCGTATAGCCCCCGGATTGTTTGTTTTTTGTTTCTTTTCTCTCTCTTTTTTTTATAGACTTTTGTGCGGTATTTAAAAGAAATACGATCTGTGGGTTTTTGTTTTTTCTCTTCATTTTATTTCCCTCTTTTGTTTCCTTCTTTCGGGTTGTGCAGACGCTTCTCGTGTTGTCTCTTTTTTTCCTTTTCCCAAATAGATCCTGTAGATGTATCTTTCAATCTATTGTTGTCCCAACCAACGGAGCATCGGCAAAGGAGGGTCAGCGCAAATGATCGGCTAAGTACCTCGGCTCGTCCTTTTCTTCTTTTATAGCATCACCATCAGCCTCCTCTTAAACGGTGGGATCATCATCCATTTTTCGTTTGTCCTTTTTTCTTTTTCTTTCTAAAAAGGTGGGGACAAAAGAAAAAGGAAACATTAAAAGGATTGTCTGATTATTAAGGGCAGCAATGAGACAGGCGCCACACATTGAACATTTCTTTCGGTTCACTGTATTTACATATAACGTTGCTGCCTATATGTAGATGATTCCGTCTGATTTTGGTTTCATTCCCTTTTCTTTTTTTTTTTTCAATTGTATTCTTCTATCCTTGCGATGCGTCTCTCTCTGAAACAATGAGATGACACGAGAAGAAGAAAAGGCACATCACAAGAATAAGCGGACAAACGGATTATAATGAGCGCAAATGAGCTGGTCTTTCTATTTGTTTTGTGTGTGTGTGTGTGTGTGCAGCCACGTTGTCTGAACTCTGGCCATTTTGAGGTGTGCTGTGATCCGGTTTCCGGTTCTTTTTCGGCCCTGTCTTTTTCAATGCCTCACTTTCGGGCGGTATCCTCCTTTTTCTTTACTTTTCCCCTTTAATAAGCGGCTGAGAAGAAGCAAATATGCAAATGGTCTATTGGTTTTTCCTTTTCTTCTCCTATATTCACACACTTGCGCAGCCAAAGGGGTTGTATATATATATACAAAAGGGGTTAGTGAAAAGTGCCGAAGAAGAAGTTCTCCGCCTATTTTGCTTCCACTAGATCATTTATTATTCATGCTGCCCTTTTTATTATTATTATTATTTTCCCTTTGTATTGCCCCTTTTTTTTTAAACCGAAGGGCCTATATAGGTATATAGTCTGTGCATTATCCCTCTATACTCTACTAACGCAAATGAGAATGGATTGATTTTTGAAAAAATATAAGTTTCATTTCTCGGCTATAGATTTGAATGATTTCAAACTGCTCCCGAGTCTGTTGAAACAATTTTTTATTTTTTTTTTAAATATAAACGTCCGATAATCACAGACATTATGTTCTTCGTTTAACGTCCGGCTTTTAGAAAGAAAGAAAAAAACCCACTCATTTTCTATAGGGTTTGGGTTTTTAAAACAATAAAAAAAAAGGGAAGTTAAGGGCATGAATGAGGAAGAAAACATTTTTCACTTTTTATTGGGGCGCAATTTATTTATTTTTTGTTTTGTTATAGAAAATAGGCCTACACACACACACCGTCGGTGACTTCCCAAAAAAAAAAAAAGGAAAGAGTGTTGATGGGTTTGAACGATACCGCTCAATCCCTCCCTGTTTTGAGGGGGGCTTTCCCCCCTTCCTTTCCATTTTTTATGATGATGATGATTATATAGGCCTATTATAATCATGGATATTTATACACTTGATGTGCTATGTGTGTGTGTGCTCGGATACAGTTTCATTTCAACTCCCCCCCTCTCACACACACACACACACACGTATAGTCTATATACACCTACTCTCTTTTAATTCTTTCATCCTTTTAGCGTCGATCACCACCCTATTTTTGTTTTGCTTTTATCAGGCCTTTTTGTGAATAGCCTCTTTTCACCCCCCCATACCCACAATTTTCTCCCATTTCTTTTTAATATTGCGATTAGGCCACACACACAAAAAGAGGCCGCATCTCTCCCCTCCGTCTGTTTAAATTTTATACATGTAGATGGAATTACGAGTCTTATAGAGAGTAAGAGAGAGAGAGTATATACAATTTTATAGTGGTCGATGTTTATGATGCACTTTTCGTTGGAGCCGCGTGTATTTTCCTGCTGTTGCGCGACACATTTCTCGTCCGTTTTCTCGAAGAGACGACAACTATATGATACGCTTCGTATAGATGCAATTCAGCTGTTCGTTTCTTGCTCTTGTCCCGATAGAGCTGCACATCGTAAATGAAGTTGAATGCGTTTGACTTTCCGAAGCCGCCGAATTCATACTATTTCATACTATTATTGAAACGAAGAAATTCTGGCTATAGATATGTGTATACGTAATTGAGTTTAGACAGTTTGTCCGTGCGTCTATAGACTATATACGTGCTGTGTGTCGCTCTAATCTGTCTGGTCACGGCAAACCCCGCCCATGCGCTGCACGCTCGATCATGATCACGCGGGTGTATACCACAGTCTACATGTCCTGATGTGTGCATATATAAAACAGCAGAGGACAAGAGTGGCCATAGTATATTAAACAATATTATGTAGGTAATGTACTCTATATGGTTATCTCTCTCTCTCTCTCTATTGGGTCAGACAAAAGGCCCTTTTTTTTTTTTTTGCGGCCGTATAATAATGTGAGCGCATTTCGGATACAATCCACGCAATAAAATGTGTCGTTTGCGTGAAGGGACGAAGAACTAAAAAGAAAAAAAAAAAAAATCAAATCAAATAAAACAGAGGGTGGGGAAACAAAAATATTTTTGAAAAATATTCCCTCCCTCCTCCGCCCTTTGTTGATGTAACATTGCTGCTATTTATATACAAGTATGCAGACATATATATATACATGCGCTATAAATGTTTTTATCATGGGGTCGTCGTTGTCGTGTGTGTGTGGCTTTCAGGCCGATTGAATTGTCATGGCCGTGCCCGCGCGGCTTGGCTGACGAATGGCCCTTTCATCCATTTTTCTGTACACGCATTTCCAGTTCATATTCAAACTTAAATGTTATGTGCGCATCACGTTTCGAATTATGCAATTCAATATTAATTCAAGTATTTTTTGTTTTTGTTTTTTTGTTCTTTTTTTCTGGGTATATACGTGCGGATGCGCTCATTCTTCCGGCTGGCTCGACATCCAGGATTTCGTAACGGTAAGTTTTTTTTAAGTGTCAAAGTCTTTTTTTTTTAATATATATTTCTAATTCCATTAACTCGAACCTATTTGAAGCAGTTCTTATATTCAAAAAAAAACTCTAATCATCGTCAACCCCAAAAATAACTGCGCTATAGAGTTTGCTGTCAGACGCATTTGAAAAACGATTACCTTAACGTCTAATAACGTTCCAGTCATCAACACAGTAGGGCTGATTATAGCAGGAGGGGGGAAGGGCTACCGTCTGCTTCCAAAAACGTTCAAATCCTCTAGTTGAATTGCAACGAGAAAAAGAAGAGCGTCTTCGTTGTCAGTGCGGTATAAAAATACGACTCGGTTTTCCCCATCGACTGCTGATTTACGAGTTACAAGAAGACAGGCCATTTTATGTATATCGTCCCCCCCCACCCATCAGATGACCGGACCTCCGCTGTGTCCAGCAGCTTCCAGCTATAGTACAGGCAACGTGTAATGCGTCTGTTGTTACACGTACATTTGTGTGCGATGTTGTGTATACAGTTAGGCGTGCGTGTATATGGAAGAAAGGGGGACATCAAAGGATGAGCCCTCGTAAGAAATCATCATAACTTTGTAACGCACCGGAGCAAAGCCCCCCCTTTAAAAAAAAGAAGAAGCCAAGCGTAGTGAAATAAATTAGTTTTTTTTTTTTTTAAAGAAAATGTATTGAAAATTAAACCGCTATTCAATTCGTATAGCCAAATGGGCGGCTAATGACTGACACGACACACGTCGTTGAGTGCCCGGGCTACTACTCATTTCGTTACCCCCCTTCTTCTTCTTCTTATTTTTAGAAAGATAAAAAGAAAAAAAAGAAAACATATTCCGACTGTGTAGAGAGTGTGCTGCGTGCGTCGTGAGAGTTTGAACGAGGAAAACTTGCAGTTCGTTTTCTCTTTCTCTCCACGCACGGCTATATACTTGCATTCATCCCTTTTTCTTTTTTTTTTTTGAATATATACATTTTTTATGTTCATCTTCTTTTCTTTAACGTTATACTACTTGCTTTATGTGTCTTCCACTCCCGATTTTATGAACGATATCAACATCTGCTTGCCGCTGCCGGATTTTTTCCCTTTGTTTTCGTTGCTGCTCGGCGTGCGGGCACTTGTCGCAGGGCGTAAGTGAGCTGTTTATGACGGCAATTTTATTTATGTATTTGTTTTTTTTTTTCTTTAAAAATTATGTATTTAAAAAAAAAAAAGAACAACTTGTTACGTATAGTATGTATACTAGTATGTATGTAGACATTGTATACCTACGCGTTGTACATATACGCGAGTATGTTTTTAGAAAAAAATGATATTTATGTGTCTTGTTGCTGCCTCACTGGGCGCTACATGTCGTACTTTCATTTCAACGTCTTGGTTTCTTTATTTTATTTTTTATTTTTAAACGTTATGTGGCTGTCTAACGATGATGCGCTCACGACGACCCATTCTCGCCCGCCTCTTCAGTATGTGAGTATATTTTACGCATTTTTACGACCGACAATCTGGCCTGTCGGTTTCCCAGTTAAAAATTGGATTTCTTCCTCTCAAAAAAAAAAGAAAAAAAAGGCCGTTATTCTCAGTCATCTGACATGTCGTTTTACATTTCCAACAGTCATTTGCTTTTCAATGGGCTGGCGTGCGCTTTCGTACTCCATATGCGCCCGAAATACATTTTTTTTTTTTTTACTGATTTTTGCCTCTTTCGCGCCATCTGTTGGCGAAAAAATCAAAGTTATAAGGAAAAATTGTCTCGATAGTTTGCTTTAATTTTAACATTCAAATTAGTTTAAAATGCTAATTTAAAATAAATAAAAAAAGAAGTTAAACTTGGAAAATTAAAATCCTTATATGCCTGTTGGTCAGATTGATTTGAAATCAAATGTTTTCTTCTTATAATTGCACATTTCGACATTCAGAAACTAGTTTTTGTAAGTTTTTTTTTTTGTTTTGCTATTTCAGACTGGACTTCACTGGGCTGCCAAACACGGTCATGACGACCTGGTCAAAATGCTTGCTGGCACTCACAAATCAGACGTTAATGCTAGGACGGTACAGAATTTTACGTGAAAATAAGCCAATTCAAATTCTACTAACCACTTGTTTCTCATGCCAATTTACGGATGGCTCCTCGCAACTCTAGAATGCTGTAAGTACACCAAAAAAACGAAATTATTTCCTCTAAATTTGTTCTTAAAAAAAAAAAAAAGTTCCAGTTTCACCTCATTGATTTGATTTACAGGGCTGCACTCCATTGCACCTGGCGGCCATGCAGGGCCATGCTGAAGTCGTAGATTTATTAGTCAAAGCATATGGTAAGCAACCTGGTGTGTCTCAACAGGCCACCTGCAACCTCCTGCTAGTGTCCCAAAACTCTTTTCAGTCCTCAACAGTTTTTTTCATCCGTTTGATTTATTTGATTTGATTTTGATTTTATTTTGATTTTATTTCATAAAAAAAAAAAAAAAAATAGGTGCTGATTCAAACATGCGAGATTACAGTGGCAAGAAAGCTCATCAGTATCTCTCCCGGCCGGACACGGTCATCTCCGTCGACACTTTCCGCAGTGAGTACAACCACAGCACGAAGCCTTCGTTCTCTTCTTTCGAACGCGGAGGCCTCTACTCTTCGACCAAGGCCGTTCTTAGGAACAGCCTGTTGAAGCTGACGCCCGGCCTTCATCCGAACTATTCGGAACCGGTGCTCGACTCCAAGTTCCCTTTTTCTTCTTCCGAGTCTTGTTACAGCGACCAGGACGGCGTGACGTTCAAATCCAGTCACGATAAGAGACGCCGATTGGCCGTCAGTCACAGCATGCTGCGCGAATTGCGACCCAGCATCCGACGCCGGGCCAATTCTTCTTCCGCTTTTGTCAATAACACAACTTGAACGCACCGCGACTCACGCTCTTCCTGTTCGCTGGATTATTATTATTATTTTTTTTAATTTAAAACAAAAAGAGTTTGATCAAACTGAATGATTTTAGAAACTTAATATTTTGTGATGAAATTCAGTTTAAACAATGCCACCCTACTCCCGTATTTTTCTTTCTAAAACCAAATAACGATTGAATAATGCATGGTGCTCCGATTTTTGGGGCTTTTCGGTGCTATTGCATGATATCTACTTAATCCTTAATACAATAAACTTCTGGCCGTACTCTTCATTTGATCGAACAACTAATCACTTACACGGCATTTTGACGGCTTTTCCCTCTACGAATTTCATTTGCCTTATTGTCGGGGAGAACAAGAAAATCACGCGTGCATGACTCTGCATCTAATCGGTGATGGCTTTTTATTTATTCACATTTGGTGTTTGTGTGCTGCTGCTTCTAACCTGTTTCCTTGGCGCCTTTGTGGTTCTGATAATAACACGCTCGTTATGTGCGGTATGTAGTGTACGTGCTTGTCACGTTCGTGTGTACACGTCGATCATTGTTTGAATCTTTTTCTCCGTTTTTGTTTTCTTCACTTTCTCTTTCTATTTGCAGAAATCACAGCCAAACGAAATCTGGCGGCAGGTAAACAAAATCATCATTCATTTCATTTAGATATTTATTGATGTATGTGGGGGCTGTTGTGTAATGATGAAGATTTTGGTGTGGGGTACGCGGAGATTGGTGGATGATGTTATTGTTCTTGTGCTGACCGATTAAAACGATTGTTAACAGAGAAAGAAGCTGCGGCAGGTTTCCTTCGTATAGGCTCACTTAACGTGCGCGTCAAGAAGACGACCGAAGCCTTCAACAATCTACTCAGCTCAGCAGGTGGAAGCGGAACTTTTTCCAACACCAAGACGTACAATAAACCTTGGGGATCCATCGACAATCTTGCCATCTCAACGGTAGTTCACTTCATTTATTCAATCAATTCAAATATCATGAATTGTACGTATTTTCGAATTTTCAGGTCGAAGGACAAATGCCTCCGCCCAACAAACAAGGTACGGTTAAAAAGAAGCGACCAAAGGATTGGCCCCAACCGCTCATTAGTTCGCCTACCATGTTACATCACTCCAATTCATTCAACGGACGGACGATCCAGTCGGTGTTGGTTGAAAACAAAGAAGAATACGAAAACGATTCAGATTCTGCCTATGGTTTTGGGAACAATTGGCAGAGTTAACGATCCTCATTTTTGTTTTATTGCTTTGTTCTACTTATAATTTATCTTCACAGCAATCGGTGCCTTCCATTTTCCGTTGAGACGTAGACCAGACAAGTGTTACGTTTGTTTGTTTGTTTTTATCCTACACGACTGACTGCATTTCAAACTTTAGTTACCGGATCAAACAAATATAGTTTCGAGGCTCGTATCCGATATCAGTGTCAGAATAATAGCCCATGCTCTTTCATCCCTATCAGACAAGTAAACAGATAAAAAGAGAAATCCACTGATAACGAACTTGTTGATCGATTCGGTTTAAGAATAAGGGATATATTTTGGAATATCTGCTGGCATGCAGCACCAAAAATAAAGATAATATCTTTGTTAAACAGTCTACTTGGTACAACTCTACAAACTTCATTTGCCAACAATTTAGCCGCCACCACCTAATGGCCTGTGTTTTTCAAATGGTTTTCATAGCCAGCTTCATCCAATAAAGCATCAAGCTCTTCAGGTTTACTGAGCTTGATTTTGAACAGCCAACCTTTCTCGTACGGGGACTGATTGATTAATGCTGGGGTTTCTTCCACATCTTTGTTTTTCTCTGTGACTGTCCCGCTGACTGGGCTGTACAGCTCGCTGGCAGCTTTCACGCTTTCCAGAGCTCCACAGTCATCTAAGAGATATACATATGAATGTAGATTGAATACACAGTTCTTGCTATCCACAATTAACATACCCATTTGGTTGAGTTCCGAATCAGGCTCAGGAAGCTGAGCAAATACAACGTCTCCGAGGGCACCCTGGGCGTAGTCGGTCACTCCAACAGTGCCGATCGTACCTTGGACATCAACCCATTCGTGTTGTTCGGTATATTTCCTTGCTAAACACAAAAAAAAGCGGGAATGTGGAAAAAATAACGTAGCACTGACGTGAGAAATTAGTCTCTTACCTGCTAATGCGTTGGTTGAGCAAAACGTACGAGTACTTTGAGCATTCAAACTAAGAACAAGGGGACGCAAATTGAGTAAGGTGGAAGGTAGTCGACGGCATTTGTGGAACACACTCACGCAGACCGCCATCCTTGAGAAATTGTTGTGATAGGTAATCACGACTGTGGCCGAAAGGGGAGATTCGGCTGCACCACTGAAGACTTGTCACGCTAATGCCAGATTTTACAATGATTAAGTCACTGACATTACTGTTGTCGTCATAATCCATTTATTTTAATAGCTTGATTTTTATAAGGCAGATGTTATTGGAGTAATTTTAAAAATTATATGGTCTTGTTATCCTCAATTTTTTAAACGCTGTATTCAAATATTTTTATTCAACGATCAGCTGGTAGTTGCAATTGTAAACACAGTCCTCGGATTTTCATCAACGTTTGTAGAAACGTTCAGATTTGTTTTTGTCATGGGAACTCGTCTTGTACGAAATGTCCCGATTCGATCTTTTTTAAGACGTTCCTATAGTTTCACTTCCTCAGAGGAATTACCGACACATGCAAAAGTAGTAATTTGCGGCGGGGGAGTCCAAGGTGCTGCGTTAGGTTACTTCTTAGCTCAGCATGGTTGGGGCAAAGACACGCTCGTTCTGGATCAAGGAAAAATTGGCCGGGCTACTCCCTGGCACATGTCGGGGCTGGTATACTATCTTGTTATAAATAAGAATTGGTAACTGTCATTATGATTATTATTAAGATCCTTCTTAGATTGGTATCTTCAAGCCCACTTCAACAGAAACTAGAATCACAGAAGAGAGCATCAAACTATATGGAGAACTTGCTCAAATGGGCTATAATACGGGCTTTAAGCAATGTGGATCTTTGCTTTTGGCTCGAACAAAAGATCGGCTAACCCATTTCAGGAGAATGAAATCTCACGCAGTTTGTCGAAAGATTGAGTGTTATTTGCTCACAACAGAAGAGATTTCCAAAAGGTATCCATACATCAACACTCAGGATCTTCAAGGAGGCCTGTGGATACCGATTGATGCTGTTGCCGACCCACACACCATTTGTGAGAGCTTGGCCACTTTGGCAGCTGCCCAGGGTGTCCGCATGTTTGAGCACATCCAAGTCAATCGAGTGTTGACGAGCCAAAATAAGGTAGCTGCCGTTGAAACAGATCGCGGCACGATCAAATGCGATTTCTTCGTCAATTGCGCCGGTTTCTGGGCGCGCTCGCTCGGCAAAAAGACGCAGCCACTAGTCAAGGTACCTGTCCAGGCAGTGGAACACTATTACTTACACACGAAGCCCATTAAAGACCTCGATGCAAACATGCCCGTCATTCGTGATCTCGACGGACACGTCTACTTTCGTGAAAAAGACGGTTGCATTCTGGCAGGTGGATTCGAGCCACTAGCGAAACCTGTCTTTGAGGACGGTGCTCTGCCTCTTTCGGTAGAAGAGAGTCAACTAGAAGTGGACTGGGATCACTTTTCACCGATGCTGGAACAGATGGTATGAATTTCATTCGATTACTTTGAATGGAACCAGTCTGACTTGCACATCGTCTTCTCCATTACAGGTCCATCGAGTACCCTTTATGCGAACAGCTGTCCTTGGCAAGCTGTGCAATGGACCAGAAAGTTTTTCGCCCGACTGTAAATGGGTACTCGGCGAAACATCAGAAGTGGACAATTATTTTGTCGCCACGGGGATGAAATCGCTGGGGATAGCTTCGGCAGGAGGCGTAGCCAAACATTTGTCGGAATGGATAGTAACAGGCAAACAGCCGTACTCTCTCAACGAATTAAATGTCCAGCGATTCGTGCCATTACATAACAATCGCCAATTTCTTTTGGAGCGAATGAAGGAGGTACCTGGCGTCCACTATCAATTGCCTTACCCTTTCAGCGAATTCCGCACAGGCCGTCGTTTACGTGTGTCTCCTGTTTTTCCTCGCCTGAAAGCAGTTGGTGCCGTTTTTGGCCAAACGATGGGCTACGAACGGCCCGCGTACTATGAACCGAAACCGTACCAGGATTCTGACGTTGACGACGATCTGACTACCCATCCGGCAGGGGGCATAGGCCAAAACGTTGAAGCTCCATTCCGAGTTGCTTACACTAACACCTTCATGAAACCGCATTGGTTCGAGTGCGCAAGGAATGAGTATCGCGCTTGTCGCGAATCAGTCGCCATCGCCGATTATTCTTCATTTACCAAGCTTGATTTGACGTCATCTGGCCCAGAAGTGGTTGACTTTCTACAGTACGTGTGTTCGAACGATGTGGACGTGCCAATTGGTGCAATTCTTCACACAGGAATGCACAATGAGAATGGTTTGATTTTTTTTTTATTCGTCCAACGTGAGACATAAATAAAACTTGAAATTATAATTTTCCTTTAATAGGTGGATACGAAAGCGATTGTTCTCTGGCACGACTCTCTGATAATCACTATATGATGATTGCTCCCATCATCCAGCAAACGTAAGGATCTTTTTCCCTACACAAATTTCTTCTTTGGGCCATTTTACTGAAAAATTAAACAGTAATAAAAATAGTAATCTAATAAAAATACCACACTACAAGTAAAATTTTGAATACTCATGCAATCAAATCTAAGACCTCTAAGTCCACTTTCTCCCTTCAGGCGGTGCCAAGCGTGGCTTCGACGCCAGCAGCAGAAATTTTTCGGCGGCACTAGCTCTAGCGTCAACGTTGCCGATGTGACGTCATTGTACACTGCTCTCTGCGTCATGGGCCCACTTTCACGGGCCGTGCTGTCCGAGTTGACTGAGGCAGATTTAAGTCCCAAGTCGTTTCCGTTTTTCACCGTCAAAGAAATGGACATGGGCTCGGCTTCGGGTATTCGAGCCATGAATTTGACGCATACTGGTGAAATGGGTTGGGTTCTCTACATTCCCAATGAAGCAGCCCTTCATGTCTATGACAAAATTTTGGAACACGGCCGCAAGTACGCCATCCAGCATGCAGGATACTATGCCACCTCGCAGCCTTCGGTGAATGATTTGATTTTAAATGTGTTGTTATATGGTTTAACTGTTTTTATTGAATGAATTTTCATTTCAGAGTGGAGCGATTTTACGCCTATTGGGGACAGGATATCGATGCATCGACGACACCACTCGAGTGTGGACGCGGCTTCCGCGTCAAACTCAACAGTCCCATCGATTTTATTGGCCGCGAAGCTTTGCTCAAGCAGAAAAAAGAGGGCGTTCAACGTATGTATGTCCAGTTCCAGTTGGACGACCACGATCCGGAAATCGATCCCTGGCCCTGGGGTAATGAACCTATTTACCGCAATGGTGAATTCGCTGGCATGGTCACTACAGCTGGATACGGTTTCACTCTCAACCGTCAGGTATTAAACAAACTTGTCAATTATTGGGTCTTACATGTAATAATGATTCATTGTGGAATTAAGATCTGCCTGGGGTATATTCAGAACTATGATGTAACGGGTACAATCCACCGATTAACTCCCGATTACGTGACCAGTGGCCAGTACGAAGTGGACATTGCTGGATTGCGCTATAACGCCCGAGTCTCTTTGCGATCCCCTACGTTGCCAACTAAATTCCGCGACACGTATGGCGATCACTATGTCGCAACGCGCCATGGTGGTGGAACTTAAATAGTCAACATTGTGTAATCTCACTCGAGGTCGAAGTCGCTTTGGTAGTCTTGGCCTGAAGTAATTAGAGTATATTGTATTAAAAGAAACCATCCTAATTGTGTGTACTTTACAAATTCGCCTTTCCACTCCGATTGATAATATACGTCTTCTTTCATTCTCTTCAAATAGATTTCTGAAAGGCTTTCGGAGCAAAATTTGGATGATAGGTGTATCTTCTTTCGTTTCTTTTTGTTTTCTGGTTACGATTGTGTTTCGCAATAAAGTGTTGTATAACTAAGAATTAACAGTTTTCGCAAGAGAGACGCAAGACAGCGAAAGAAAGAAAAGAAAGCGAAGCTATCAAACATCCTTTTAGAAAAAAAAAATTGGTTACGTGGATGATTGCTTGTCAATTAGGTTGGTCATAATTAGTTAACAATGCACTTTTTTGTGGAGCATATCTTGGAGATATGACACTCTTCGTTAATCCATCTACCTACAGAACGCCATTTGGCCCATCTTTTCCAAAGGTAACCCGGAATGCAATTCTGGTTTTAGCAGTAGGATTTAATTGAATTTGAAATCAAAATTTCAGCCGGATATTTTCGTTATAGAGAGGATAAAACATCCCTGGTTCACTGGTTGGTTAATTCGTTTACATTTTTTTTTTTTTCTTCCAAATTTAAGGTTTTCTGTACATCTGGCAACGTCCTTGGGACAAATATTCGTCTGAATTGCTGCCATCGCCATTTCCATCGCCATCGCTAGGGTCACACGTCATCTTATCTTTTGTCCCAACTTTAATATCTTAAGTATGTCTTTTTGAAATTCTTTGACAACTAGACACTTCTCTAATCAACAAAGAAACTGCCTTTTTTAGATTAATTTTACCAATTTTTACGTACTCGTACATTTCGTTGATCGTAGAAGACATTTTGCCATACACTTCAATGCTTTAGTTTCCCAAGAAACTGTTTGTATACCTGATGTTGAAATACGATTTTTCCGTTAGATTTTATGACTGATTTTTAAACACGTCAATCAATTCGTACCACTGGCTGCATCTATTCTTTTGAAAATTTGGAATCTGGCCATTAAATTTTGTATCTTATACAAGCACTTTGGCCTGTGTCAAGATGATAGGGTACAGTAATGGCAGGGTCCCTTTTGTATGTATTGTCTGACTTACACCCCTTGAAATTGAAAATGTTTGGCCATCTTAAAGCCTTGTAGTATTTACTATTTTGTTTCAGGTGTTTCAACGAGTGGGACAGTTGAACATGGAGAGGTGTCAGTTTGGGACTTGATTTGTCACACATTGGTCGAAATGGAAAAAGAGCATGGTTTTGGTAATGGTAAGAACAGAAGTAAATTGTCCTTAACATCTCAAATCTCGCTATTTTGTCTATTATAGGATCAAAAAAGTTATTCCCACACTCATCTTTAAGATCTTGGAATGCTCACTGTTGTCACGAAATATTATCATTTGTTTGGCCCCGAATTATCTACGTCATTTCTACTCGAATAGAACATGGAGCCGATTACCAGATCTTACATCGAAATGTTTGAGGGTATTTTGTCTAACTTAGATCAATAACGTATTGTGCGAAGGGTGGTTAAGTTAAAAAAGTCCGACTACCTTTTTAGGTTTTAGATTTACTTTTATGGACTTTGTAGTTTTTAACTAAACAGAAGTTAACACTTCGCGTAATGTATAGTGAAAGAACGTCTCGTGCTGCATTAAAACATAGGAAAGTATCCGTGGGGGGGTTTCGTTTTAAATGTTTTCCCTCTGCCAAAGTAGATTTTGCCAGTTGTTTGAACCAAGTTCTCTAACGCTAACTATCGTAGTAAAGGCTCCTAGCAATGCTATAGCTCGAATTTTTTCATTTCTTGTTTCCTGCTACTGTGCGTCTGTTTTCATTTCAAAACTTTTTTTTTATATATATATAAAATATCGTTCAAGATTTTACCTCATGGACAAGACGTCTCGATGTCCGTAATACCTAATTTATCAATTGCGTGATTGCAAACGATGATTTTTCTAAAATTCCATGTATTAAAACATGGTTAGCTGATAGTTTTCAAAATTTGCACTCGTACGTATATTTGATATATTATTGTTCTGAGTCGGGTCATGAATAGGTCAGATAAATGTAATTGCCATTTTATCTTTTTTCGTTGAATATGGGAAGGAAGGAAAATGCACACAATTATGAGTCATAATTGCGTGCATCATCGTCATAATTTATGACGAATGTCGTTGACTCGGAAACGGAGCGTTCGCCACCGCCGGCCACCGATGATGTACCATAAAGAGGAAACACCTAAATAGTTCAGTTATAAACTGTGAAAAGTTGGACATCTACTTTAGTATTGTTCTGCTTAAATGCGTGGTATCTCAGTCTCTTCTACCTAGCTCTTAGCATAAAACCATTATGAAAAGTCTAATTTCTGTTGCATCGTCTTTTTCAGAGATACATGGATTAGAGGCATGTTGCAGGGATGTTCCAGAAAGCAGGTTTCGAAGAACAAAAATCTGATTTAAAGGCTCGTCAACACAACGTATATTGTTTAACTTTGTTTTCTTGACTTGATGGTGAAATTGAATTAAATCGAAAGTTGAAAGTTATTGAAGCAATTTGTCGACCAGTGAAGAATTGCCGGAATATCTGAACGGAGCAATTTGTAAAACTTGAAATTAAATCGTGAAAATCGCTTGCGTGTTAACTTAGAGCAACATCTGAGTTCGCACTGGGAGAAATGTAAAGCTTGTGAAACAATAGGTTATAGATCGTGAGAACTTGCATTGCAAATCGAAGTTTTAGTTTATGTACTTGTCTGTAGATTACTAAATGATAGTTCAAGTTGGTATATCTTTAAATGGACTTGCTCTTATTAATATTCAATACACAAATATATAAAAGGAATTGATTTTGTATTATCCCACCTCCACCCACAATTCCACCACTATTTTACATAACATGTTATTCAATACATTACAAGTTATACAATACAAACATACATACACATATACACAAACACTAAGTTAACCCGTTGGCTGCCAAGCCATTACAACCCGTAGGTTGTTCTACTACAGTCGCTACGCATCGTTTCTGAGGGATTCGATGAAAGGGGGACTTGTCCGAAGACAAGTCCGGGCTGACTTGACAATGGAGACCTTTACGGGAATGCACACCCCAGGTACTCCACCATCGCATCGACAAGGGGAAGTCCCTACTGGTGCATTGCCTACGGCGCCCTAAGGCGCAAGGCGACTGCCCCACCCCATGGTCGATCAGCCATGGGGTAGAACAGCGCCGCCGGTCCCTACAACTAAAAAAAAAAGGGGAGCAAAATGGGTGGCAGCCAACGGGTTAACTTACAACATACACTAAACAACAAAACAAAACAATACCAAAAACACGAGGCTCCACGACGACACCGATGAGGCGAAGACAGGCGAGATCCAAGACGATGCGACAAATCGACGAGATGGAGAAGGCCAGGCGAAAACGGCGGCGAAGCCAAGACGACCAGGTTAAAAGCTGTAAGGCAAAGACGACCAGCTTGAAGACGATGAGATGAAGATGATGAGGCGGAAGAAAAGGGGAAGATCAGGAATTATTTGTTTACCATTGGCAATCTCTACAACAGAAGTAAAGCAATTATACAAAAGAACAATAATGTGACAGAAAACTAGACCAACCAAGTTGTACATTAGGTAACAATCTATAATACCATAATGAAGCGATGACGTTCAGGTAGGTGAATGTTGGTCGGTTTAGTCACAAAGATGAAGACGACGGTGAAAATTGGAACACGAAGTTGAACTAGTCACACTCCCCTCATGGTTCTAATATAAGAATTCATATTACATTTATGGAGTAAGAATACCATGTTAGTTACAGTACCACCGTAATGCAGTGGTGCTAAATCAAATTTTTCTTGCATGCCAAATAGAGAAGATTGTTTACATGAAACATTGATGATCAATGTCTGATAACACTAATTAGATGAAAACCTGCATTCATCAAATGGAAAATCACAAAATAAAATATGATTTTATGAGACAATTGGCACTACTTGAATCAAAGACGTGTCATATAAGAATACAGAATCAGTCTTACTGTTGACATTCAAGCTTCAGTATCAAGCATTCAAGTTTCAGAATCAAGCATTCAAGCTCCAGCGTTAAGTACAACAAGCCTAATTTAAACAAATTAATCAGTCAACTTATATAGCAGAAGACCTAATGTGAGTTATACCTTTTACATGAGTAAATGTCATGATAAAAGGCAAAAGTATAGATAGCCTACAATTTCCTAGCTGAGCAGCTGGCATAGCTGATAACAATCGGAACTGTAACATATGAAAGACAACCTATTTAAAGTGTTATCATTCAACACATACATAAAAATGAAAGTAAAGGACAGTAGATAACATACCGTTAATTTTTACATGAATATTTCTTTGAAGCACACCACAAACAGTTAAGAAAATTAACAGACATCGATTTAATTAATTACAAGCAATCAGTATAGTGGGGAACAACAACGCCATCTAGTATCCGTATCTGATAGCCAATGAAAAAAGATATATCTTCAAAAAGTGCGAAACTTAGCGCTTTACGTATTTGATCGTTACTATTTCAGACATCTAACTATATTTTGATAGCGCGATAATAAAAAATTAAGTGAGTAGTTTCACTGCAGAACAAGGCGCTAAACATTTCACATCTGTTCAACCGCATACATGTCGTAAGATCAACCAATACCGTAGATAGCAGAAAAACAAGGGAAAAGGGCCACCAAATCTGATTAGTTAAGATGAAATTACTAAAAACGGTGGGAAGAATATAGTTCATTTTTTACTTTCTGAAAAATCACGTAAAATTTTTCCGGAAGTCACCGGAAGTAGCCAATATCCACGAAAATATTGACCCTATGACAAAACGAATAGAATTTTCGTAATCCTTATAAAATTTGGGATATGACTGATGTGTTTTCAGCCAAAAGCTGGATTTGGCCAAAATCGCGAATTTTCATGGAATTCAGGGAAATTAGCGATTTTTGACGATTTTCGGGTATTTTGAGCTGACCCTTAAACTCGACCCCAAATTTGACGAGGATCACGAAAATGTGAATCTGTTTATGAACAGACTAAAACGTAAGCAACTATACGCTATTTTTAAACCAGAAGTAAAACCGGAAGTCACAATTTCGGAAATGTAAAAAATGAGCTATGTTCTCCTTTGCATTGTTAACAAGATTTTCATAGTAGCAGAAGTAATCTACAGTAAATAAACAATACATGGCTTCTAAAAGTACGATTTCAGTTACTACAACACAAATACCGCTGAATAGCTCTACATTTCAAGCAAATATCTCAAATCTAACACCTTAATTTATCTGAATGGAAATTTCGCGCCTAACGTGATTAAATTCGTTAATCTACGTAGCAAGATAAATGCAAACCTGCAGCCAAAATGTGACGGGATTTTTCAAAAGAATAGGTTCCACTAGCATCTGGTGGAGCGTTGTTGGGCTGCGCCATTTTGGCCTAATAGTTGAGCCGCTTCTGTGTGAATGAAAATTTGTAATAGAAAATTGGTGTTTTATTACTAAAATACTTTATTACTAAAAAAAGCAAATAGACAGGCAATGAGAAGATTCTACTGTAAATCTGCATTTGGCCAAAATGCTTGCATTATAAAAATGCACAGGTTATGAAAGTAAAATTCATCAAGTATGTTTTTATTACCAATCTATGACTGAACAAAATAACTTTTTTTTATTACATGAACTTCATCAACTGCTGAAATGGTTAATTTTTAATTATTCTACAATAAAACTACAGATCTTACCAGAACTTCTAGCTGATAGTTAACTCGTTGCTGGTAACAATTGTGTTGCTGTCATAACAGTATTGTTATTTGTTTGCTATTCATTACTGAACATCTTCTGTTCACTAGTTTTCAGTGTTGGTCTTCTATAGTGCAACATCTCCTGCTACAAACTCATACTAGGAAACACTGAAGGATTTTTGCTCAATCTGCAAGTACCTATTTCAACTAACGATGTTATTCTAATTTTTTTACTCCCACACATAAACTGAATAAAAGCCTTAAGTTTATTTTACCTTAGTTTCAGCCCTTTCACACATGTTTCACATTTTCATCTTATCTTTATCACATAGGTACAAAGATTTGGATCAAACAAGAGAAGAGGATGGTATCTAACAAGGATGACTGCACTGGATAATCTGGGATTTGGTTGAGCACATTGAATGTGTTTTGAAACCCAACACCGTTCTAAGTGCCAGCCAAAAGCTTCTGCATGAATATGCAATTAAGATAACAGGATGCCATTGGCTTGTATGTTATGCAAGTCCATTCTTCATCTGACCATCCTCCTTTTGCCTTTCATCTTTGCTTGACTGTGCAACAACTTACTTGTAACAATCATTTGACCAAAACATGTAACATTGATAAGAATTAAAGACAAAAAAAATATGTAAGATAGAAATTGTTTTGTATCACAGAATTGCTGAAGACTGCTTTGCGTTCCTTGTGAATTCTTGGATGTTTGATTACGATGATGCGACATAATCCAGTTGGAACTGAGAAAAAGTAGCAATGGATCATGTTACTTACACAACGCTAGAATCTATCATCTGACCACTAATCTTCCATCTGCAACATGTTTACATCTAGGAGCTCAAAAATAAACTCCTCGGTTCCAAAACACATAATTGAGACATGGCGAAAGGCGATTCTTTTTTTTCAGAACGAGCTTATGAGTTACCATTCTAATCTATTGCTGAGTTGCCACTCAACCTGTAAAATCGAGTTTAGACTGTTCGCGGCCTTCAAACGTGTAGCATATCTAGCGTAACGCCATCTAGCGCCATAAAAACGTACGACAGACTTAAAACATCATCCAACATGGTGCCATCTAACGACAAAGAAAACGTACAACAATCTTTAAGTTTTGTGTTTAGCTTCCTGATTTCTAGACGACTTGATTGGACAGAAGGAAACGCGGCGCTTCATAGACAACTTTCTCTGCTAGAGAACAATATTACTTTGTACCCGTTAACATCACAGTAGACTTTTCAACGATCGAAAAGTTTTTAGCTCTCTTGCCATCCTAGTGCAAGTTATCTTTTCGCGTGAACGCCACATAGATTCTTTATAATAAAGAATAAAACAATAATTTCGATTGATCTTGGTCTTCCAGGACCCTTGCTCTGCACATGCCAATGCAAACCGTTTTCAATTTTAAAACATTTTGGCTGTCGGGAATTTCGCGAACACCATGGCCCGTTAAATCTACTATCTGAAATACGTCAGAGACGAAAATGCAAAAACAATTAATAAAAAAATAAAAAATGCGTTAAGAGGCCAAGCAGGAGTGATAAGCCAGACGGATTTGCAAAAGCTTAACGTCATCTAGGAAGGAAATTGATAAACACCACGACAATGACTTTCCGTCCTGTGAAATTGACATTTCAGCCCAGTTGGAATACTGGGCTGAAATGTCAATTTCCAGCGATAACTGGAAAATAAAGTCCTTAGGAAAATTGTAATTAACGAGATATTTCCGAAAAATATCCAAATGAATACCTGAAAAGTTAAGTTCGTAAATTTATTCTCGAACTAATATTCCGTACAATAGGACCTAGGCGACAGCCGGCCCTCCCGGTCCAAACAGCATCCACATCCACACGAATAGTTGGCACAATGTTGTTGATAAAAATCTGTCACCAAAAAAATTTATCCAGCAACAATCAATTTAAACATCGACCTGTTGAAAGATGCAAAACTATCCATGTCAATAGTTTCATAATTCCACGTTTGCTTTTTTGTTGGATCAGGCATGAGACCATTAATACAATCGAAGCTTTCATTATTGTACCGATTCAAAATACATTTGGAATTCCTGTAAAGCTGACACCACCTTAGAATGAATTGAAAAGGAGAAAAGTTTTTTGGTAAAATAACGGTACTTAAAGTAATGTATTGACGATCCAGGTAGATTTTGGATAAAACAAAAGTATCTTTGATGTCGAATCCCGAATGACGCCCAGGTGTAGGAAAAGGTCACAATAAAAAGTCAGAACTTTACCATCGCAAACGATCATCTTAGCAACCGCTGCACACAGCTTTCATCCAGATCAGCGCAAAAATGGAATCAAATGCCCTGATCTAGCCGCGGTGGCAAGTCAGTGTAAAAGGCCCGATCAAGAACTGATAATCTCAGATTATTACTTTAAACAAAAATCATCGAGTCAACACAGTCGCAATTTAACAGATAATTATCGATAGAAGAATAGAGAAAATCTTGAACATATTGCAATCGCTGACCTCTTCACTGTAGGAAATGATAAATATCATGAGGAGAAACCATTGTGACTGAACAAAGTGATGTTTTGTTGAGTATATCAATCTCTTCCTTGTGGTCTTGCTAACTATTTTGTTTTAAATATTTATCAAATACAAAATATTACCGAGTATTTGAGTTTGTTCATCACCACACTGATTTATTCATTAGATTTTGCTTGTGACTCACAAAACCCATCTCCTTTTGAATCTTGCTCAAAAGTTAGGTGAAATCTTCATATTTTGTTCCTGGATGAAGGTCATCTAGCATACAACCAATTTTCAGAAAACAAAAAAGTTAGCAAATTCTATTAATAAATTCTAGAAAAGTTACCATTTTATTTACATTCAAAATGAAAAATCCATGCCATTGTGTTCAACTGTAGAAAACCCAATAAGACACAGCTAACTGTCTGCTTATCTTCCTTAAACAGCGTTGATTCAAAAGCAAGACTAAATGAATGAAAGAAGGAACCTCATCCATCCCACATTTTCTTTTCACTTAATCTACTCTAACAACTAGCTTAAATTATTTACCTCCATCTCGAGACAACCACAATTGCTTCGTCCCTCCTCCTACTTCTACACAAACCTGGATTTACCACTCTCAAGCCTCAACTTTCATTTGAATTAGACAGAAAGTGTAAATTGTAGAAACATTCAAAGTTTCTAACGACGACCTTAAACTTTTTAAAGCCCGAGTCGAGAAAGTGACCCTAATGGCACACGATGTCAACGCCATCTAGCAAAAATAAAACTCTAGTGACACTTGTGCGCCATCTATCGGATGAAATTTCTTCAAGTGGTGTTACGTGTTAGCCTCTCTTGATAGATCGGTAACTTTAAGAAATAAAGGAAAGGTATTACTTGTAGTCCACTGGACCTTGTAGATTGCAGGACTGCATGTAATAACAAGAGCGAGGTGAAGAGTGGAGGAAAAAAAATATATATACAAGAACCCAAAGAGCGCACTTTTAGTGAGTAATAAAATATACGATGGAAAGTGCATTTCTTCATCGTTTCTCTTTCATGAGTATTTCAATCGCATGGCTGGGCATATGTCTATACTTTCCAGTGGTAAAACATATGAATCTTTTACAAGTATGACCCTGTGTGTCTACATTTACGACAAGTTTTTAGTGTCGGCAAATCTTCAGTTGGTCAAGGACTACAACGTGCTGTGTCGTGATGTTTCGCTAATCGTCCCGACACCTGTGTGTTTTCTAGCATATAAGTATATATAGCAAGCAAAGCGTCAAAACTTCTCCAGGGAGCTCAGTGTGGTTTGGTATATTCTTCTGGTACAGTTCGTATCTGTTTTACTTGCAAATTATTTTTTTCAAGTAGGGAGGAACGAACATCGTCCATCCACACCATGTTTGATTCTGCTTCGAAATTGTCTTATCCGTTAACTCGGACGTGGATTCCTCACATCTTGCTGGGATTTGGCATTTTGTTTCTTATCAGAAAATGGGCAGGCAATTATCTCCGGCAGCTGTAAGTCTCTGTGATTTCGAATATTTTTAAAACTCACTTTCCGGATGATTTTCGAAACAGATTTTTTGCGTCGACGTACAACAAGATGCTTGGTACTTACCACGTGACATGCCGAGAACTAAAGAGACAACATTTTGACTCGATGAAGAATCATCCGTCAACCGATCCCGTCCTGAGGAAAAAAGGCGCTCTGAGGATATTAGAAATCGGTCCTGGACCAGGATACAACTTTGAGTTTTATCCTCCCAACAGTGAACTGACTGTCGTCGAAGTCAACCCCTTCTTCGAGGATGAATTTTTCAAGAAACAAGCCGACCATCCGCACATCAAAATGGATCGTTTCGTCGTCGGATCCGCCGAGGATATGAAAGACGTCCCTGACAACAGCATCGATATCGTCGTTTCCACAATGGTCCTGTGTTCCGTCGGCACTGTGGAAGGAGCCTTGAAAGAAATTCATCGTGTTTTGGCTCCGGTAGGTGAAAAACTGGGTTGAATTAAACTTTCATTTATCATTGATTCGTTATTCAGGGGGGCAAGTACTATTTTTGGGAGCACATCCTTGAAGGTGAACATTGGTGGGTTCGAATGATCCAACACATAGCTTCTCATCGACTATGCCCTTACCAATTCGTCTTTGCCGGCTGCAAGTTGAATCGAAAAAGCGATGAAATTATTAAACGCAATAGAGTTGGATTCTCGCACGTCGACCAGCAACGATTTCGAACTCCGCAAAAGGGAGGATTGCAGGCCATTTTGATTTTCCATAGCTCCCATCTCAAAGGAATCGCCACCAAATAGTTTTAGCTATATAGCTCAATGCTCATGATGATTTCTCTAACTGTATAATACAGTCTAATGTTTAGAAAGTACATGTGGGCTATGATACCATTTCTAAAATTTTTGTAATAAGCAATAATAATTTTTCCAACTTTCATCTGCAATATTGAAATACATACAAGTTCGCTTTTGGGCCCTTCTGAAGGTGTGTATTAGTATATACGTGTATATGTATGTGTTCTTGTCGAATGGGCTCTTAACGATGGGCACGTATAAATGAGGTTTTATAGACGACTGCAACGGGTATAGGCAAATTCAAAATATTCTAGAACAAACTTCTTAGGGTTCTGGTACTGCAAACGATGTACGTTTAAAGATGCTGCTCGTTTATCCATCATTTCCCACTTTTTTATTCAAATTTTCTCGATTGTTGAGTTGGTTTATGAAACTCTTTCTTCATGTATCGTGCCCTACGGCATATAGTGAAGCCTTTAACGAAGGTTGAACTGTAACCCATGGTTTACATTTTTCGTAGCCAAATATGAAAATAGGAAGAAACCTAGTGGGTCAAATGTAATGGCATGGAAATCAGTTACGCGAGGAAAAAAGAAAAGAAAACAATAAATTAAACAAAAGAAAGATGTGACTTAAAGCCTCTGGCGCGTCTAGTTCTTTTAGGAAAATAAGTACGTGAGATGAAAATTCTGTTCTAAAAACAGCTCACGCCAAAAGATTTTTCTTATGCTGTTGTTATTTATTGGTGCCCTGCGGCCCTTTCTCCTTTACAACGAGAATTGTTCTCCCATCTTGAACAGCACGTAGTTTTATGACAGCGTCGTTTTTTACGGCAGCCAGTCACGGAAATGAAAATAGGTTTACAAAAATTAAGCAAGGGTTCAACGTTTCTTTTTAGTTTGACCGAGAAAACGCCATAAAAGCGATACAATACCTGTAGGGCATATAGGAAAAAGGCTATATACATATAGGATGTTTCGTCTTCTCAGTTTGCAGTCCAGTTGATGTTCATCCGTCGAACGTCCACGTCATTTTCACAGCCGGGACGCCACATCACACAACAAAAGCAAACAGCCGATGCTAATATGCTTGAACACCTACAAGAAATTCTACATGCAGTGGGACCTTGGCTTCCTCACACGTTTGTGGCATTTATCTTTTTGTTGATACTGAAGAAATACGGAGGCAGTCACATCCAGCCGTTGTAAGCATTACACATCATTAGATTATCGTATAATAGAAAATGTGTTTAACTTTGGTCGTTTGACACAGATTCTTCGCCAAAGTGTACAACCCTTTCCTGGGAACGTATCACGTCACATGTCAAGCGCTCAAGAGACACCATTTTCTTTCCATGAAGGATCATGTATCGGCAGATCCTGTCCTACGAAAAAAAGGCGTCCTAAGGATACTGGAAATCGGTCCGGGACCCGGATACAATTTCGAATTTTATCCACCCAACAGTGAACTAACTGTTGTCGAAGTCAATCCGTACTTTGAGGAGCAATTTTTCAGGAAACAAAAGGAACATCCGCACATCAAAATGGAACGTTTCGTCGTCGGATTCGCTGAAAACATGAAGGACGTCCCCGATAACAGCGTCGATATCGTCGTTTCCACAATGGTCCTCTGTTCCGTGCGCAGTGTGGAAGGGGCCCTGAAAGAAATTCACCGCATCCTTGCTCCGGTATACCATATATTATAAACAAGCAATTAAAGTTTTGAAATCTCAAATTTTAAAATTCATATTATATTCACTTAATTCATTACAGGGAGGAAAATATTATTATTGGGAGCACATCCGCGAGGCTGAATACATGTGGGTCCTGTTCGTTCAACACCTGGCCTCCTATACATTTTATGACCTCGTGTTCGGTTGCCAATTGAACCGAAAAAGCGATGAAATAATCAAGAGAAATAAAGTTGGATTCTCCAGCATTGATCAGCAACGATTCAGGACTCCACAGAAAGGAGGATTACACGCCATTTTGATTTTCCATAGCGCCCATGTCAAAGGAATAGCCACAAAATAAGAAACTTGACGCACCTGATGATGGTTGTTACATAACCATCGATTAATCGTAACGAAAACCTTACATGCATCGTGTTATGACTGTGTGTGTCTAGGTCATCTAATTATTAAACGTATACTACGTGTGAGCTTTAATTTTGTAAGTAAAAGAACATATATAGTAGGCTAACATGAATAGCCTACTAAGAAAGGTATTTTTGTGTGTTGCATTCGTATTTTATCCATGACTCTTTTTTTTAAACAACTAGCTTGAAAATATAAGATGCGAACAAGACGACAATGTCTGTATCCACTTGGCTTTTAGCGAGTCCTTGTAGAAAAAGGACGTCGGTGTAAATTCGTAAAACAAATAATAGAAACCATGTGTTTGAAAACTGCATTAGCGCGGTAGCCCTACGATATCCGCATCGGTATATATAGAAGGCTATAGAATTACCTTATCTTAAAAATGATGATGCGAAATGTAAATGCGAGGGTGCCCAAAAATGCGTGTAAATTTGACCTATAGCCTACACGACACGTATATAGCGTATACTCACATCAATCACATATATATTCCTCGACATGCACTACTAATTTCAACAGATTAGGACCTAATTGCTACGAGCTTTCTTTTGCAATCAATGTTTAACTTTCAAATAACACATGTTCATTACACATCGAATATAAAATTTCTATTGGTGTCATAAAACCTGAATGAAACTCGAGCGTCTGCTTATTCTATATACGATCCGCTAATTCTAAAGCCGCGAGCGGTTCTTATACTGTAGCCTATCTATATAATTTTACTTTCAAAAAATGTATATTCTTTCGAGCGTATATCCTTTTATGTATTTGACTGAGATGTCGCTCCTTTCGCGCTCACATGTTACTACTATAGCCATTCCTTTGTACCCCAAGACAGTGTAATACCACGCGGTTTTAGAAATCAAAACAAATTCTTTGACAAATTGTTGGAAAAAATTTATACCACTTTCTCCTATGATTTCAGCTAATAACTTTTTAAAAATTATTTATTCTTTACCTAGGCCATTGCCGTCATTTTTATTGTTGTAATTCGCTGTTTCAAAGAAACGCCTTGTGTGGATGCCTTTGTTCGAGATGCATCGCAGGTGCTTGAAAGAACACGCGGCTTTCCCGCGTTCTTTTGTCACCTCTTCTTGGACTCCAGAAAAGATATCTTGTTAGCACCAACTGACCCAAGTGTCTTGTATGTTTTTTTGGAGGCTCCTTTATAGGTTTAGGTTTTTCAATTGGTCAGGTCTAAACAATAAGATTAGGAAGAATCACAAAAAATAAAAAAACACTTTAGTTCCCATTAGTTTCCCTCCCATTAGCACAATTTAAAAAAATTAGTTGGATGATAAAACGTTTCTTTATTGCTAGGCTATATACCAATGTTTATAGCATATCAATCAATTAAAATCAAAATTTCGTTACTTCAATTTGATTTTCCTACACGTCAATCAGCCAATTCAATGAGACAACTGTCCTGCAGCGATTTTTAGCGCGGAAGACTTTGTCGGTGCCGTGGAGGTAGTCAAGTGGTCCCCAGGCCCAAACAGCGAAACATTCCGTTGATTTTTGATAATGGAAATCGTGACGTACAGGAGAAGGAAAGGCAAACAAACGATATCCGCTATGGTCGTTAAGGGACCTCATTGCGCTCCAAGTGAACCACAACCATTGTGTGAAAAAATGAGAATTGGTCAATGCCAAACCGATACTGACTGGAAGAATATTGCCAATCAATTGGTCCAGTGGATGGTTGTACATGGAAGATAAGGCCACTGGTGTCGACCATTCATGATGCCATTTATGCGTCCATTTGTACAGCAGCCTGTGTTGAGCTCGTGTAGAGTTGGGACTTCTCGAACCGGAGGAGCAGTTCCATTGTACATTAGGAAATAGTAACCAAAGATGGAAGAGGGAACCACCACGAAGCATTGATTGAATAAATTCACGCGAAACAACTAGAGACACAATATATTAGATCGTTTGAACTCAAGAACTTGTTGTGTGTGTGTAGCTATATACCGAAAAGAGTTTTTCTTTATCGATCACGACGTTGGGCTGAACTTTTCGCTGAAATATGCACTTTGGCCAAGCCGTTAGTTCCATCAGGAGATAGGCCAGTCCGATGGTCCAATAGACGAAAAACGTTGAAATGTTTAAAACTGCAGAGTTTGATGTTTGTCATTGATTACTATATAGGCACAACTTTTTCTTTTGCAAATAACATTAAAAACTCATACCGTAGACGTAGAGATTAAACCTGTCGTCACCGATCCGATCGAGAATTTTGTTCCATCCAATTTCTATTTGAATTCCGAGGACGGTCTTTAAATTCCAAACACGATTCCTTTGAAGAATAAAAGTATACATTTACAGGAAATGTCATCCTGAAAGTTCAAATGGGCCAATGTATAGCACATGCAATTGTTATATTAACAACTTACAGAGAAAGTAGAGCAACCATCAAGAATGCAACGCGCGCAATATTGGACTTGCCTATGAATTCGTTTGTATGCCGAGCTGCACGTTTACAACGAAGAAGAACAATCAAGTCAGAAAATTTAAGTCTTGAAAGAGAAAAATCTGTTTGAACTGTAAAGCTGTTGATGAGGGAGTTCTGGCAGTACTTACTCCAGGAAAGAGTTGGCCACAATACTAATCGAAAAAGTGCGGGGATGGTCAAGCTAGTTTTCATGCCAACTCGTATAGAAAGTATATATCGTCTGCAACAATCGCAATAATTCAGATGGTCATCAATCACAGTTAAAAAAACAAATTAGCGCGCTATTGCATGTGTAGACAGCCGTAAGAGTCAACATCGTCAAAGTTTGCATCACTTGTTGCTGGGTGAATGCAACAAAAAACGTATATACAGGTTCTCTACTCGATAATCTCAAGCATTTCCGTTTGATATACATTTTGGCTACATGATATTATGTCCCGCCGTTCCGTTCTAGTTTTTAAGGCTTCCTCGGTTGTAAAACGTAGACACAAGAAGTGATGGTCATAAACAGTTCCGTTCACCCTATAGAAAGTCGGTTTGTTGAGTACATTGTCCAACAAAACTCGGGTTTCCTTTAAAGAAATTCGTTTATCATCGATTCCTTTCCTATATATCTATGACCTCATTGTATATATAGGCAAGACACTTGAAACAAACGCCAAAATGTTTCGTGTGTTTTAGCTACACGTAGTGAGAAAAATGTTGTCCGAAGCAGGAGACGATCAATTTCTGCTGACAGAGGTATTGATTTTGAGAACTTGAGAGCAATCAACTAATGTGATCAACTGTTTAAAGTCACGATACTATTGCCGTCTACAATCAATATGACATGCAACAGCAGTTTAATTTAATTAAAGAATTGATGGAATTGTTTTTCTAATGCTAAACTGACATTGCCTTAAGCACAAAATATTGAGATATTTCCAGCATGTACGAGAAATCTTCGTAAATCTTTACAATGACAATTTCTCTTTTTGAAAATAATAAAAATTATAGCGTCTGGGTGGTACGGGAGGGCGTTCCTTTCTGGGGCCATTAGGTCCAAAACCATCTCTCTTTTTCTCTCCATTTCTCCTCTATATAGGGCGAAATTTTAGAGCCCCTCTAGCCGCTTGAGGCCGTTTATTCGGCGGAATTGGACAACGTCATACACGGGAACATTACGCACAATATGTGTAACCCATCTGTCTGCAGCTGTCGAAGATGACGCTCGTGCTGATTGGAGGAAATCCAATGGTCACGTGATCGTGAACAAGCATTATATATAGTGAAGACATCAAGACGTTCGGAGCACATGTAGACGGTGAGAATCATTTGATGGCGCACCTTATTTCAATTGTGGCGTAGTTTTGCCTATCAGTGGCTACGTTCTTCAAAAAATTGGCGACTTTTTCTCTAACATTTTGAGTTAAAATGATGCACTGCAATGCAATCATCGTATTATTTCTCAATGTATTTTCTGTTATGGCTGACAATATTCTCGTACTGTCTCCCATCACAGCGCCCAGTCACACGAATTTCTTCAAACCGATCGTGAGCGCGTTAGCTGAACGCGGCCATTCTGTTACCTACTGGAATGGATTGCCACCTGACCCAGGTATGGTCAACAATCAGACGATCAATCTACGCATCCTCTACTCTCCAAAATTGAAAGAAATCAACGCTCATCATAAGACGATCGGGTTCCAGCATCGCGACAGTCCGTTCCGTCTATTATTAGGCATCCCGAATCGGATGGTGACTTACTGCACGGCCATTTATCAGGATACCGTATTTCACCAATTGATGAATTCGACGGAACGATACGATTTGATCATCCTCGAAGCCGTTTTCAACGAATGCGTTCTGCCATTGGTTCGCAAACTTGACGTGCCCTTCATCTACATGATGGGCCTTGCTCCATCCCCGTGGCTCCTGGACGCAGCTGGTTCGTCATTAACCCTGGACCATTTACCACATCCTGGTTCGAATTATGCTGATACAATGAACCTTTGGCAGAGAACATTCAACACTCTGTCCGGCTTTGTAATGTCGTACTTTCATCGTCTGTTCGTGATGCCCGTTGTCGACAGACTCGCATCCGAGATGCTGGAAATCGAAGATCAGGAGCCCATCTTTGATACTGAGAATCGATATTTGAGCCTGGTCATTGTCAATACTCATTTCAGCATCAATTACCAGATGTCTACATCTTCGGCAGTTATCGAAGCGGGTGGATTGCATTGCGTTCCACCTAAACCGCTACCACACGAATTGGAATCATTTGTTAACGGTCCTGGCGATGCTGGATTCATCATTGTTAGTTTCGGTTCCATTTTGAAAGGAGCCGAAATCCCGGATGATGTCCGTCGCATTTTCCTATCTACTTTTGCCCGGCTGCCACAGCGTGTCGTTTGGAAATGGGAAGAAACGATCGGCAAGGATGAAATGATTCCATCCAATGTTAAACTGTTGCCTTGGTTACCGCAACAAGATCTTCTCGGCCATCCCAAAGTGCGTCTATTCATCACACACGGTGGTCTTTTCAGCAACCAAGAAGCAGTTTTTCATGGCGTTCCGCTTATTGCTCTGCCCGTCTTTGCCGACCAGCCAATTAATGCTCAAAAGGCGCAGGACGACGGCTACGCCATTCGACTCGACTGGAACAATTTGAGCGAAACTATTCTCTACGACGCTATTCAACTCGTACTTTCTAATCCAAGGTCTGTTTGCTATTAACATTCTTTTAAACGCAAACAAATATTGAATAAACAATCAATGTTGACATGTGTGTATATAGGTACGCGGAAAGGATGAGAGAAGTCTCGACGATAATGCGAGACCAAACAGAACATCCACTTGACAGGGCCATCTACTGGATAGAGTACGTCATCCGTCATAGGGGAGCGCCTCATTTGCGTACGGCCTCGCGCAAACTTTCCCTTTATCAACGTTGTCTCGTCGATGTGATGGTGTTTGTCTTCATTGTTTGCTTATTGTTTACCTGGGCAACTATTTCGCTTAGTCGGGGCCTTTATCGCAATATTTTGAAAGAGAAGACGTTGATTAACAATCATAAAAAGACGAACTAAAGCTGTTACGATAAACCGTCACAATTGATTTTTTGACAACGCTAGAAAATAAACAAACGTTTGATTGATTTCCTCTGTGCCCTGGACGGTGGCATGAACTGTGCATGAACGGGTAGAAAAGTTATATACGACCCTCAATTACAAAGGATGAATGAATGCGAACGAGACGTGCAGGGCTTCACTATAAATCTAAGCAATTGATTTAGGACGCATAGAGAAAAATAAAAGGCGATTGTTTTGCTACAGGTGATCATTTACGTTGTCGTGTGGAACATTTCCAAATTCCTCAGATATAGTACGTGCCGTAGACAAACTTGCCATTCGTTCTGGCCGATAACAATAAATTGAATTCATTTTATTGTTGTCCATAAAAGGTTCGATTAAGCTCCTACCGTTCAACTGATGGTTGGACACTTATTTAATAGAACGTGCTTGTTTACTTTATTCGCAAGAATGTCGTCATATCACAGTGATTGCAAGGTTATACTATTGTCAATCTTACCCGAAACCATCAGAATTTGGTGTAATTTTTTGGTACGTTCATTAGCTTCAACTGAGGTCGAAATACGTTATTCAGATTTTCGATGGCCACATATTGACACGTAGCTAATGGTGTTATACAAAACCAACGAAGACTACGTCACCTTTTTGCGTCGTTTAACGCGATCGTTTCCCTGAAAATCACGTCTCATTAAGTTGTGCTCGTTAAGTAGCGAACTCAATTTTCTAATCGACGTTAGTCGACGATTGTTCACCAAGGTAGATCACAGCAAAGACGCCCCACTCTTAAAAATAGGTAACGATTTTGATTTTCTCCTCATTGACGCCAAACGCTTTTTTTTTATGATTTCTGGTTGGCTTACTAGACGTCGTACAATCGAATAAATTAACACGTTTCATTTGATGTTTTAGAACTCGACGACAATGAAAAAAGAAAGTCTAATTGCATTGGCCATTTTCATGGCAGTCTGGGCTGTCTCGCACGCAGACGCTTTAAACACCGGACAAGTGAGCCCAATTTCAGAAAAGACCAGGACATCCTGGAACAGAACTTTTACCTTGGACGAGGCGCACAAAAAGTGCGCTGAATATCTGAGAACGACACTCGCCGAATTTCTGCAGAAAGTCAATAAAACAGCCAACAATGTAAGTGAATATAAACAAGTCCCTTTGTTTTCTCAAGGTTTAACTGAGTTTAACTTCTTCAACTAAAGGACGGCACTAAAAATATGGGGCAGAAAGTTGAGGACGAGTTGAATAAGGTAATAATTAATAAACATTTTGTAAATGAAACAGTTAAAACTACTTTCCGTTTCGATAGAAAATTCACGCACTGATGGGCAAATGTGATCCAACAACCCTCGGAGTGTCTCAATTTGTTTCCACTAAGGTAAACATTTTTTGAAATGCCATTGTTAACACAACACTTTGAATGCAAACTTAATTTCGTTAAAGGTTGAACCAAAGGAGAGAAGTCTAAGAGTTGAGCAACTGGTGATCCAGAAAATACAACTGACGGTAAGTCAATTTATAATTGCTGTAAAGTATCAAAACAAAGTAAATGAATCGTTTGAGTTGTTAGCCCAACTTGAGGAAGGTTGGCAGCAGTGACAACATTCCAATGAATTGTACCAACACGGACGTAACGCCCAAACCAGTCATGGCTATGAGAACTTTATCGAGTATGGAATGCATGGAAAGTCAAGCAGATTTAGTTGCCGAGTGGTTGAATCAGAAATATCAATTGGACGACAACGCCATCCTGATCGAAGACTTGCGGAAGGAGTTGGCCGCGTGCAAACTGAATTTCACCACCATTCACAATGCAGACGTGAAGAAGATAGCAGACGATAAATAAAGAAATGGATCAACTTAGAAAATCTCTCGCCGACAAGGACGCAGAAATCGCTCGATTGAAATCAGAAAAGACGGCCGTAGATCAAAACAACCAAGAAATTGAGTGCAGAGAAAGTCGAATGTGAAAACCAAGTTAAGATTCTTAAAGGACAAGTTCAGACACTGGAAACGAGCGCGACCAAACTCATTGAGAAAACTCTGTGCGAAGAACAGAAAAAGCAACAAGAACAAAGTCTGACGATGAAATGCGATGAAGAAAAAAAGATTATCGCTGCTGGTGCGACTGAATGTGCCAATAAAGTGGAACAACTCAAAAATGAAATGTCAGTGCTGATAACCCAAAGAGAAGCTGAAGGCAAACGATGTTCGGATGAAATAAAAACGCTGACCACTACAATATCGAATTCTGTCGATAAAGCCATTCACGAAGACCTCAAACGTCAATGTGAACAAGAAACAAACGAGAAAAAGAAATGCCAAGAAGAAAAGGCTATTCAGAAAACTACAATTGATAATCTTACAACGCAGCAACAACTGCTCAACGAATCGTGTTCGACGAGCCTGTCTGCCAACATCGTGACAATCAATAATCTCCAAACTTTGCTCGAAAATGAGAAGAATTCTGCAACTTCTCTTGCCACACAATTGCAACAATGCAACCAAAACGCAGTGGATTGCGCGACAAATGCCAGCCAGAAAGAACAGGAATGGGCTAAAAAAGAAAGTGAACTACAGGGTGAAAATAAAAAATGTCAAGACGAAAAAGCTAGTCAGAATATTATGATTGAAAATCTCAAAATACAGCAACAGCAAGTTAACGAATCGTGTTCCGCGACCCAGTCTGCCAACAGCCTGACGATCAATAATCTACAAACTTCGCTTTCAAACGAAAAGAATTCTGCAGCTTCTCTTGCAGCACAATTGCAACAGTGCAACCAAAACGCAGTGGACTGCACGACGAGTGCCAACCAGAAGGAACAGGATTGGATTAAAAGAGAAACTGAACTACAGGGTGAAAATAAAAAGTGCGCAGATGAAAAGGCTAGCCAAAAGATTACTATTGATAATCTCATAATTCAGCAACAACAATTGAATGAGTCTTGTTCGGCGAGCCAATCTGCCAACACGTTGACGATCGATAACCTACAAACTTCACTTGCGACCGAGAAGAATTCAGCCTTCTCTCTTGGAACACAGTTGCAGCAATGCAACCAAAAGACAGCCGAATTAATGACGAATGTTGGCCAGAAGGAGCAAGAGTGGACTACGAAGGAAACTGAACTGCAGGCTGAAAAGAAGAAATGTGACGATGCGATAACTAATCTCCAAATAGGCATTCAACAAGCCAACGCACAGCACGCGAACGAATTAAAGACATGCCAAGATAGCAATGCTGCTTCCAAATCAGAAACGACTAGACTTGAAGTTGTAGTTAACGAGTAAAAACCAACAAATACAAGCTTGTACCAACGAAAACAGTAGATTGACATCTGAATTGGGTTCAGCAAATAGTGCCTTGAAACTACTGAACGAAAGCGCAACTAGCATTACGGTTATGAAAGAACAATGCGAAAGAGTGGCAAACGCCTGTCATCAAGACACTGCTGTGCTTATGCGAGCAATAGGCAGACGTAACCAGAAGTTTATCACCTACGTAAAACTCGTTGAAAGCGACTCTTTCATGTCAATTGCTGGTCTTTCAGAGAAAGCACAAAACGAGCTGAAAATTGCTGTACAGCTACAGTTCGACACCAACCCATTACATTGCACCCACAACAGCAGCCAAGTTAACTGAATAACCAACTAAAATTTTAGAAACCATACAGTTGACAGTAGTCTATCATAGATAGATATAACCTTCTACTGGTCACAGTTGAATCTTTCACCCCTCTACTTTTAATCCAAATATACTGATTGGTTCACTTGAAATACTTACAATAAGCTTACGACTACAGGAAACATTTAACCCAAAAACTAGGTTTTCACGAGGATATCATTCAACTCAATAGTTACCTACAGAAACAAAACTATGTTAGAAGTTGTATGCAGTGCTTCAATGATACATTTATTGGAAACCCCAATTAGGAAAAACAGTTGTAAAGTTTTCAAATTGCTCAGCATTGCAATTTGATAGGAATATCCAAGCTGCGAACAGCTCCCAGGTACAATTAACCTATAGAAAAAAGCAGCTTGTAAGTAAAACTCCAAGCCAGACATAAAATAATGTGTAGAAAGGTGATTCAGTATTAAAAAGCTCGTAATTTGGTAGTCAACATGTTTATCTGCCAAAAGTTTGTTCATCATGAAATTCTCATTTTAAAAGGAGTGCAACAGAATTTCAATTACCTTTGAAAAAAGTTGTCATATTAGCTTCATTTCAGCAGTACTGGCTTATAACCAGTAACTGGTTCAGGTGGCCTTGCATCTCAACCACTCAGTTCCATTTCGGGTTGAGATCATCTCACTACAAAGAATAGAAACTTTACAAATTTTGCGAGACGGCGTATGACAACACGTGGTTGAACGGTACATGTTCAGTAGACAAGATAGTCAACAGGGTTTTTCAGTATAGCGTATAAATAATACATCACGACGATAGAAAAATGATAAAAGACTAGATTTAAAAAGTATTACCTTTGGTTCAATCAGGTTGAATCCATTGTCGCTCAGCCAAATTTCGTCCTGCCGATTGGATCGTCCATGTCTTAGTTGATAGCTTCAACAGAACACGATAGGCTTTTATGGACTTTTTTTGGCAAGCGGTTAATGGTGACCAATACTGCCGGGCAAGTAGTCTATTCCTTAAACACACAGCTCATGTGCGTTGTCGGCGTTGCCACTAAAAACTATCCTTCAATCATTACCATGGTGTAAAAGGGAGGTGTACCAACTCTTCAGTTAAGAAGGGTATCTCTTGTGAAGCCTCTTTGTGGTACCAGTAGGCATTGCTAGGTTATCTATAGTAAACGCCATCTCTTGAGCTTGTGAGCAAATGTTACCTTCGGATCAGTCGTCAACGGTTTTCCATTAGTCGTACTGAAAGTTTGAACACATTAATGGCGTCGTTTGGTTGACGCCTTGATAGCGTCTTTCCAAAAATGGTGAATAAATTGTGCTTCGTCGATGGTTGTCAAACTCGAAGTGATCAAGAAAATGGCCCTGCCTCATTCTTTCGTCCACCTAAGGATTCTTTCGACGAATGGAAAAAGATTTTTCCAGAGAAAACACTTTTGCAAACTTCCCGTCTATGCTGGAAGCATTTTGCTGAGGAAGACATCGTTAAGGGGAAAATGATTGGACAAGAATTTGTCCACCAGGAACGAAGACGCCTTAAAAAAGGAGCTAAGCCAACACTTCTTCTAGGTATGTGGGTATTGTGTTGTCCTTTATTGTGTGATCATACAGTACTTGAAATATTTTTTTTTCCAAACAAGAAAGATAATAACATTAATTTTGAAATGCCATCTTATTGCCATGGGCCGTAGCGAATGCCGATAGGGATGGATCCACTGTTTTGGACTTAGAATATTTTTCAAGTGGGTTTTTCATTTAGTTCAAGATCGGCCACCAGGCGTCTCTGACGATAGATAACCTTGTACCACGAAGAGGCTTCAGCTGAGATACCCTTCTTAACTGAAGAGTTGGTACACCTCCCTTTTACACCATGCTTATATTTTACTTTAGAGATATTAAATTTTAAATGTATAAAAGATTAAACCACCGTTTTAATTTTAACTAATTCTAGAACGTTTTAAGATTTAAAAAAAATCCAGTTAGTTGATTAAGAACAAAAGTGCCATCTCCCGCCAAATAGATTTCAATTTTTAGGTTGTTGTTATTGTGAGAAAAAAACATGCGAAACATTTTAGGAATAGAAAATGCCTGCTTGTTGTGTTGCTTATTGTAAGAGTGACACCAGGAACAAAATCCCGGGACAAAAATGTCCCTTTTTTGGAGTACCTAAAAAACAAGTTGTGTTTGATGAGTGGAAGAAAGTTATTCCTGCCAAAAGGAAGGGCCTCTGTGCAAAATCTTTGGTGTGCTATCTCCACTTTGAAGATAATTGCATAAAAAAAGACTTGGGAAATTGGCGTTTGAAGGCTGGTTCCATACCTACATTGCGCCTTAAACGTATACCTTGATATTCTTTCGTAACTTACACTGTTTTTCCAAAAATCAGCTCTCTGATTTTATCTTTGTTGTTCCACAATTGTTGCAGGTGAACCGACGCCACCACCAGCCCCTCATAAACAATTAAATTTACCAGTGATTTTGTCAGTGCCTGGTGGATTGATTGTATTAAACCAAAGCAACACAAAAGGTAGTGCTGAAAATGAGGTAGTTTGCATGGAGAAACTGAAGTTACCTGGAGAGTCATGGCAATCGAGGAAATTAGTCAACAAGCAAGAACACCCTGTCATTGTCTGTTTTGAAACTACATTTGTTGACTTAGATCCCTTAGTCAGAAAATCAGCAATTATAAATCTGGAAACAAAAGAAATTGAGTACAAAGTTTTTCAACGAAAATGCCCACCTGTAAATGGTTGCCTCCTTCAAAAGTTTTCATCAGCTGCTGATGTAGAAAGAAGCCTCCAGTATTTCAATTGTGTTCGGACGTGTCCGGGAATTACTGAAGAAAAGTTTCACGAATTAAAAGAGTTTAGCTTCCCATCGGGATATTTTGAAAATGGATCGTGGCGATCCAAATCGTAAGTTTAATATTCTCTGTCTGTTGCCTGAAATAATTTTCCATTTACGAATGCGTTAGTTGTTCCCAGTTGATCACGCGAGTCAAACAGGATACCGAAAATGACTTGCTCAAAAATCCCTGCCCAAAATGCAATAAAATACGAACTACAGTTTTATTACCTCGTCTTGAAAAAAAGCTACGAAGTCCATCTGCCGATGTCAAAAACGAGTACTTGTCAAGAGATGCCTTACTTTTGAAACTTAACGAAATCGAAAAACAAATTAAAACGTTGGAACCAACGTTGAAACGACTGGAAGAACCTGAGATGGTTATGGTAATTTATTCTTCAAGTTATTAAATTGGCATTTTGATGTATCTGGTTTCTTCTTGAATTATCGTAGGCAGACTTAATCGAAGTAGATATGTTCTAACTAATCGATTACAAAGAAGAAAATGGTTAAATGGAAAAAAAACCGACCAGGAAACGGCAGCCATTTACCTTACGAAGAAAAATTCAGAATAATTTATTTTAGATGTTACTGTGCCGGACAATAAATTTCCCACTCTGTTGTATCTCTAGTAGTTATTGTATTACTTCGTGTGAGAATTAAATGCAAAGGAATCATGGAACCGCAGCGCACTTTCAAACCGAGGCTATAAACAAGCAGCTCCAATACCACATTGCTCAACATTTCAATACGAACTCCTAAAAATGTTTTTGCGCATTTGTATGTTCTCTCATCGTATTATAGACTATGTCTAACAGGACTACCGTTTTGTACAGTTATCTTCTTGTGGTTTCGCTGGCAATTTTTCTCCAAAAACACAGTCAACTTTTTATGGAAATTGAGTAGCTATTTAAAATCACCAAAGCCGAACTTCGTTGCCGCTATGTCATCATCTTCCAGCGGAATTTTTTTCGTGCCTAATATTCAGCAGAGGATGCGTCATTACATATCGTTTAGCAGTAGATGTAGCGCATAAACTTTAGAATGACTGGCAAGTTGCTGCAACACAATTCTCGCACACGAATGCCTGAAAACACACAGTTGGTGCTAGTTCTTGCTTCACATGTATGACCATCTTCTTCCACTGTTTAATGGCACGCAGACAGTTCAGTACGATGGCAACGGCTGTTGCGTCATAGTTACGACATGTCTTCTGAGTCACACGAGCTTTGCAGACCGTGTCGCGTGATTGTTGCATTTCTCTGATGGTAAATTTAGTGACCTTCACTGGAAGTCGTATGACAAAAAAAAACTTGTGGTGGATATTACTGCAGCCCAGTTTAGCACGGCGTGCCAGATATAAGGGCTACGTCCACGGAAGAAATCATGTCAGCCAAAGACGTGAGAATATTTTAACTCTTTTGTTTGCAGTCCAGTAGTCACAGGTATGTATCATTGCTGAAGCTTGACGTTTGTGCACAGCAGGTGGTAAATGCTGCTGTTCTTTTTACAAAGGAGTCAACAGATAGGCATCAAGTGAGATATCAACGACCAACAAAATAAACCTGCATCCAATATTTGCTAGGCATCATCATAGAAGATAATGCTATTTCAGATAGTTTGTCCCCCAACATTTTTGTGGTTATTAGGCCACGGTCTGATTGGACATTCTTTAATGGAAAATGTTGTATGCACACAAGATAAAAAGGATCTGATTGCAATTCATAATAAGTAGATCAAATATACTTAAACGAATAAAAGTTACTGCATAGATTCTGATTCGTGTAGTAAAAATGCTGCCACGTAGATGTTGATAGAAACTTTGAGTTTCTAAAACTATTTCTTCGTAGTTACAAAAGGCAATGATTGAGACGTGTAACTCAGACACAAGTTCCCATTCTCACGGATTATATCATTCTCATTCAAGTGTTACAGTAAACACTTTCCAACTTCACCATTGGAATTCGTTCTGCTTCGATTATGGCGCGCCTTATATTTCGTCGTCTGCTAATCTACAGAGTTGCAATTAACCATGAAAGAAAACAAGAGAAAGTTCTTTTTTTTTTTTCGATCGAAATCACGTCCAATTCGTAGTGTATTCTTTTTCTTCATTTTTTTTTTCTTTCAAAGTGACTTGAGGAGATCCGCGCGCGCGTTTTTTACATAATGATGGGAGAAACCTATACACATGGATTGAGTTTTCATGATACGGGGCAGGAGGATAAGACATGCACACAACAAAAAAAAAGTAGTTGTTTTTAGCCAACATAAACAGTATTAGCCTGTGTCAGTTTCAATTTCACCACTATTTGTATAATAAGTGATGGGGTCCAATAGTACACAAAGTAAATTAAGAGGACAGGCAAGGCTTTTGAGAAGCAATGTCATTGCACACAGAACAAAACAAATTCAGGCCCAAAAAAAACTAAATTAAGGATTGGTGGTATAAAAATTGTAAAGACAAGAAAGAAAAAAAAAAACCAGTCCGAGCAGCTACATAATATCATTATCACAAGTGGTATACCGCTATGTATAATTATTATACGACAAATAGGGAGAAATACATTGAAGGACATTTAAATAAGATAGAAAACGAAATGTAGTATTTTCTTTTTCAAGGTTTCGCATGTGTTTTCATTTCCTTCATCTTTCTTGTTAGATATCACATCAACTCATCTGGCAAGGGCGAGGAGGGGGGAAATTTCCAAACATCTTTGTTGCTCTACTGCGGTTAGTTGATGTCAGTTTGGGGTGGGATTGGGGTGGAACTTTGGTTTTTTCTTAGATTAATGTCTCGCAAGACACACGTTACGTTACTTGTTTTTTTTTTTCTCTTCTCATTAACGAAAAGAAAACAAACAAAAGAGGAACTCATGGGTGATGAAATGAGAGACTATTGCTGGGCGTCGTGCTGCTGCCGGCCGAGCTCTGGCTGTTGTAGCTGCGATTATCCCGTTGCTGAGTGACGGCAACGCGGCGCTGATAGTTATACGGGATGCCCACAGATGGCAGTGAGCGTTCCAAGCTGTCAACAGGGCTGTGGTGTTGCTGCACCTGGTACAGCGGACTGCCGCGATTCTTGTTATTCGCGTTGATGCTGTCGTAATAATCATCGACTTTGTGATGATCCGAATGTTGTTGTTGTTGCTGTTGTTGATCTTCAGACGACGACAACGAATCCGTCAGAGCCAATCGTGTCCGCAATTTGTGGGATGATCCGACTGGCAAACGAACCTGAATGTTTCAAAATCAAATTTTTATTTTCTATCTTTCACTGATCAATAAATTCGAATTCTGACTTTAATGGCAAGTGCAAGTGCGACCTAATAATACCCCGGGGGTTATTTTTTAAAATGCTTTCGTGCGTGGGATGTGTTTTTTTTTTGGTTAATAAAAAAAATTTTGCAATTCAACCAAAAAAAAAAAAAAAGAATAATAATCTGGAATTGTGGTATAGAAAAACTTACATGGCCCGGGACTGGGAGTAGGAGGAGTAGGAAGAGTAGGAGAAGAGGCGGAAGCGACCATCGAGTCGTCACAATCCAATTGGCCTTAAAATTTTTTTTGTTTGATTTGACATTTTTGTTTCTTTTTTTTTTTTTCGTTCAATAAAATTTAATAAAAGAATTTGGAGGGTTTCAATTAATAAAAATAACTAAAGAAAAAATAATAATCAAAAGCCATCCCCCGCATACGAGCGCATTTTAACAATTAAGGAATAGGATGGGAACGGATCAGAACTTTAAAAAAAAATCAACTTTTTTTTTTTCTTTTAAAGGTAAGAAGATTCGGGGGTAGGTGGAGGTTTTCAAAATGTCAAAGACGCCACCAGGCTCCCCAGAACGACGTTTTGACAGGTCGGGGATGATTGGTATTTTGGTGGGGATGGTGTAGGAGTAGATTCGGTTGTTGATGTTGCTGTTGTTGAATCTCTGGTGTAGTAGTGGTAGTAGTAGAAGAAGTGGATGATGCTAGTACCTTCGTTGTGGCTACTGCATTGGCCGGATCGGACTTGCTGCCTCGTTGTTGGTAGATTTTCGCGCTGACCGGAGTCACTACACCTAGCGGCGATTTCGTCATCATCATCTTGTTGGTCACGGGAATATCGGGCAGCTCTCGTTTGGACGGAGTAGATGTCGCCGCAACGGCAGACACCATTTTGCTGCTGCTGCTGCTGCTGTTGTTGTTGTTGTAATTGTTGACGCTGACGACGGCCGGCGTCGGGATGACTGTGGGTTTGATGGGCGTTGGAATGCGGCTGGAATAACTTCGTCTACCGCCCTCGACACTTGGCCGTTCTTCGTCCGGGTCTCCCCACGAACTTCCCGAGCCGTTCACTTTCGCGCCATTGCCGTGGGCCAAATCCACCAATTTAGACACCAATTTCTGAGGTTTTGGCGAAGCGTCAACCACTCGAGGCAACGCTCGGCCGCCGCCACCGCCACCCCCAACAACAACAACTTTATTGTTGTTGTCTTCCGCCAATAATTCCGCCACGGTCGTCTGGGTGCCTTGGCTGCAACATTGGGGCACCGTTTTGGCCGGTAATGGGACGGGCGAATGATGAAGGAGAAGGGTCGTTGGTCGGTCCGTTTGCGTCGATGTGGCGCGGACGCGAACGCTCGTCACAGCCGGTGTTACGTGATGAAGCGGAGACGGCGACGGAACGCGATTGAGCATTCGCAATCGCGCTTTAGTACCTTCCAGCTCAATTTTCTGTTCTTCCAACTGTGTATGTGGGCAGGAGGGGGGGGACAAATTGAAAAAAATTTAATAAAACTTATTATTATTACCGCTAGATGTCATCAAAAAGAAAATTAGGGAAAAAGAAAACAACCTGGAACCGCAAATCTTCGTTTTCATCACGTAGCGCCGTCATCTGTTCGACGGCCAATTGGCTTTTCGTGCGCCATTGGACATCACGTGACTCGACGTCGCATCTTCCGCTTTCCACTTGCTCCCTCAACGTCTACGCAATAATAAGAGATATGAATCACACACGACATAATCAGAAACACGTTGAAAGGGGGAGGTGGCCCGTATCGAAAGTTCCATTTTCGTTTGTTTTGTTTGTTTGTTTTTTTTTCCTCCAGTTTTTTACCTGATTGTCCAGCAGAGCGCGGAGCAGGTGGCGCTGCAGTTGAACCGGATTGGTGAGCCTCAGGATGGTGGCTACCTGGTCTCGGCTGGGCGGCTGGTAGCGGGACGACGAACTGCTAGATAAAGTGCTGCACGACAATTTGCCCGCAGGCGACGGAAGAACGTCGACCGAGTCTGAAGAGGCGACAACGACGCGATGACTGCCTTCTGTTTCCAGTAACTGTTGTTGCTGTTGTTGAAAACTGACTCGCTTTTTATGACTCAAAGATTGCTGTTGATGGCTGTGGATGGCCTCTTCCGGTTTGTTCACCGCGTCCTTGGCTTCGGCCGCGCTCGAATTGCGCATGGCTTGACTCCGCAATTGAATCTCTTCCAATAGGACCCACAATTCGTCGTCGTCATTCGCCGTGGCCGCCGCTTCTCTCCCTCCGCTCGCCGTCCCATTGGCCATGCGTTTCAAATTCAACAGCGTCAGCAATCGATCCTCGTCCTTCTTGAGCCGGGCCAATCGTTGCTGGACGCGCTCTAAATGCTGCAACAATTCCTTCTCCATCGTGCTGTTGTTGTTGTTGGTGGTGCGACATTGTCATTTCGGACGACGAGGTCGTGTCGAAACGGCTACTGCGCGGACTCGTGTTGCTGTTGCTGGCCTCCGTACTGAAACCGGAATCCACCACGGGATTGTTGCTGGATGACGATGACGCAATGGCAGCCGACGCCGTGGGCTGATCCGATGACCCATCCTGCAGGCTACGATAGCCACCACCTCCTCCGCCAGTTAATTGTTGCTGTTGCTGTTGCAAGTGTTGTTGCTTCCGGCGAGTCCAGCTCTGTCCTCCAATAATTGCATTGGCAGCAGCAGTAGCAGCAGCAGCACTTGTATTTGCGGCGGCAATGATTTTGGTGGCGTTGTTGTTGCCCTGGGCTAGAAGTAGAGCGTTAGATGGTTGCTGCTGCTGCTGTTGTTGATGGAGATGCGGAAGTGCGGCTAAAACGGCCTGCCGGAACAAGAGTAAGCTGCCCACTTCCTGCTGCAATTCCTGTGGGTCAACGTGCGAACGCCAATGCAACAACAACAAATGAATTAAAAATCAAAGGGAATGTCGACACACACAAATCAGAAATGCTAAACAACAACAACAACATGCACATCACACATTTCATCATCATCCACTTGTTTTCTCTTATTTTCTAGTCTCGTTGTCTACGGGGGCGTGACGATGCCTTCCCGAATTTCTCTAAATCGTCACCAGAGCGCATCGACAAACAAGCCGCCATACTTTTCTCGAATCATTTTCTTTTTTTTTTATTTTGTTCTCCCTCCCCTTTCCGAAAGAAACTGTTAGTTGAGTTGTCGTACCTGAATAGCCACCATAGACTTGGCTTGTTCTTGAACGATGAACTGGAACGATCCTCCAAAGAGGTGGGCGGTGCCAGCAGAAGACGGAACGACCGATGCAGCCGAGGCAGCAGCAGCAACAGGTGGAGGAGGTTCGATCTCGTCATCATCTGGCCGATGAGGTGGAGAGGGCCGATAGGCCGTGGCCAAACGGCGGTGTAGGAGGCGGTACCGATCTTCTTGGTCTTGGTCGTAGCATTCGGCCATCCTACGACTCAAACACCATAATCCTGAATTTGATTTTTGTTCAAGAAATAACAAATTGAATTACTGTAAAGAACAAGGTCGATTTGGTTTCAAACTTCCGTTCACCGGGGAACTTGCGGGACTCTCGCCTTCTCTAACATTCAAATAGCTGCAGGCATGCGGTTGTCTTTTCTTTTTTCAAGTTCATCCGGAAACCCAATTATAGTCTAAACACATAAACCTTAAATCAAATTTTTTTTTCTTTAAAAAAGCAAAAACAAAACTATTCGTTTCATTCAACGAAAATGTTGTCCATCCCAATTTCCCCCGTCCATCTCTCATTATCTTTCTCTTTAACGAACACTATAAAAAAGAGAAAACTCGGTAGACCCATCGCTTTGTCAATGAATCTCCATCCTCCATGACGACCGTCGGTCCAACAGAAAAAAATAAACTTTCGTCGGATACGTCGTTCTCTTTGTCCCCCACCCCCTTCTTTTTTTCTTTATGTGTTGTTGTTATTGTGTGAATGTGAACTTGACGGGAAAGTTTCAATGTATATTTTTGAAGAGAGCAGCCGGACGGAACCAACAACCCTCTCCACATCGACTCATCCTCACTCCCCCCCACACACACACACACAGAGTCCTACAGGTACCCCAAAAAAAAAAAAAAACCAATTACATCCATTTCACATGGGCCCGGAAATGCTTCAGGGCACAGAATGAAAACGGGCGCAAACAACACATGGGAAAAATGCCCAGTGAAGGTTTGAGTTGACCGAACCTATGAAATTTAATAATTTTTAAAGTTCGGATCGTCACATACCACAAGTAGCGAGAGATAAATGTGAACAGCATACGCCCATTTTCATTGGCCAGTCTTTTTTGACCGTGAGTTTGTTCAACTTTATTCCCCCCCTCTCGCGATATGCCCAACCCATAAAATTAAACGTTCCGGTTGTGTGTCGATGCGGTATATGTTCGATGGCGGAGGAAATGGAGAAAATAGACTGGAAGGAGGAATCTACGATGGCTGGTGACCATCTGCTCCCATCACACCTGCTTCATTAAACATTGTGCGACCTCCCACTTCTCTCTCTCTCTCTCCCAACAACATCTGCAGACGACAAAAACACGTTCGGTTGGAAGAAAACAGATTTTTTTTTTTTTCATTTGAATATTTTGGGCCTTTTCTCACGGCGGAACGCATCTCCACATCGTCAAACTGAAAGAACACACATACAAAAAGGAAATTTCTCTCTGTCTCTCGAGTGAGAACCGCAAGAATCGAAAATTAATTCTTTTTAATTTTTGCGGCTGCGCGTTATTGTCGCAGCTGCAGCAATCAGAAACGGCTCAAGGACCGTTTCAATGGCAATTTAATTTCCTTCATTTTTTTTTAAAAGTAATTCGACAAGATTTTCATCACACAAACGACAACCTTCAAATTTCGTTAAAAATTAATTCAAAAGGAGTTTCCTTGGATTTCACTTTTTTTTTTTGGAGGGCCCAATCGACGTCGCCTGGCCGTAAAAGATTCCGAGGACGAAACACGAAAGAATCGACTTGGAAGTTCTTTCTTGACACGCGGGCTTCCCACCCCCATCACTTTCTCTTGCGTTAGACAATGTGTCACACACGCGAAGAAACGAAAACAAAAATAACAAAGAATGATCAGAGACCCTCACAAAATAATTAACGGGTTCTTCTTCTTCTTCTTCACCCGCATTTCTTTTTTTTTCAACTCAACGGTTGCGAATTAGAAAGAACCCCCCCCCCAAAAAAAAAAACAATTGAACAATTTTTTTTCCTGAATCCCATCGTTAAATAAAAAGAAAGAAAAAAACTTTTGTCTTTTCTTTCTTGATACTAAACAAGTTGAAACTATAAAGAAGAAGCGCATTTGCTAAGGCTCGTTGCCTCTTGTTTTTTTCTTACTTTAGTTTTTTTAATTCAATGCCTGGGTTGCGATGGTATTTGCGGTCAGCTGTTTGTCTGCAACAGTCCGACGGTTCACATGTTCACTCAATTGTGAACTGTTTTTTTTTTTCTCTTCGTTCTCTCTCTCTCTCCTTCTGTCATTTTATTTTACCTCATTGCGTGGAATTTTTAGTTGTCGGCGGTTTTTAGTGGAAATCAACCAACCGGTGCAATACCCTCGATCTCCAACACACACACGTAGATAAGAAAAGGAAAATTGACGATAAACAGCGGGAGGAGGGAGAAAGAGATTAAAAAGAAAAACAAAACTTACGTCAAAACGTTTGATTCAACTGATTTTGTTTGCATCAAATCGATAATCCATCCACAAGTTTTGCTGGTGGCATTTTCTCTTCTGCTCGTCACTTACTATGCACTCAACAGAGACAAAACAGGGCACGAATTGTGGACTTAATAATTAGAGTAAACAAGAAAAAAAAAAGTGCATCGAGTTTTCTCTCGGCGTGTCGAAAGAGTCTGCCCGTTTTCACTTGTTTTCACTCGACTAGTCCAAGAGCAACTGCCACAACGAGTGGAGCAGAGTGAGCCAGCGCAAAGGACGTGCACACAGGCGGGGGGGTGCTAGCAGCTGTTGGAAACCGCCCAAGGCAAGGCTCTTTTCGGCCATCTAGCGGACAAATTTGCAACTTTGATTCGAGGCCAAGTTGATGGAAAAATCGATCACGCAAAATATTGATCAAGCACACGTAACAAGAACCCCCCTTTGCTTAGACACGCAAATGCTAAAAAGGCAACAACAAAAACTGGTTGACACGATGAGATAGAATTTCAAGAATGATGTGATGACGACGACAAGTATAATCCGTACACGATTCTCAAATTCCGTTACGTCTTCGCCCCAAAATTGGATTTATAGGAAACGGTTTGGGTATGAACAGATGAACTGGGTCAAACCCCACAAAAATCTTACAGCATCGATTACACCGACCTTTCGAACCGCGTGAAAAAAAAAAAGGAGACCTCAGCAGAACAACATTCAAGGCCCACGCACATCCAATCGGCGAAAAAAATAAATAAACATAATAATAAAAAAATTTCGTGTGTCTCACAGTTGCTGTTGTAGATCAAGGATAGACGAAGCCGTTGGCCAGTCACGCTTCTCCTCGTGAAGTTGAAAGAAAAAAACTCTTTGCCAACGACCACCACTTTGCCATCATCATCATCATCATCATCACGCTGAAATCCAAAAAGACGTGTACAGTTACGGCCAGGCCAAGCCAAAAAAAAAACACAAAACAAGAAAACGTTTTTTCTTTAAGATTTCGTCATTTCGTGATCAAGAAAAAACGAGTCAACTTTCGATTAATTGTAACTTGACTAACGAGCAAAACAAAATCGGTCAGTAATTTTATCAATAGAAATGGCTTTTTCGACAAGAAAGCAGATAGACTTTCATCAGTAGGACAAACTTTTTTTAATGAGAAACGAAAACACCGTTAGACGTCCTGTACATACTTGGACCGTGCATTCTTTTTTCATTTCTTTTCCTGTTTTTTCCTCCTTATTATCCCACAACAACGAAAAACCAGTGAAGCTTACCAACTAGTCACGAACTCACGCTCTGCTGTAGTTAAACTACTACTTCATCTTCTCTTTTTCTCGGCTTGATGGCCATCAACCCACTATCCCTTTTGAGTTTGGACGTTCTATAAGTAGGAAAGAAAATGCATATTTATCAGAAACTCACCTTTAATTCACCATGATGGTTGATGTAAAAGCACATTAAGGAATTATCCCGAGGCGAGGAACACGTAGGCGAACGTATTCTTAATGAGAAAGTAATAAATAGCGGCCTGTTTCTTTAGTACACACGAACTGTGAATGCGTCTCGAACAGAAATGATCTTCACTCGACGGCCATTGCCACACGACTGTCGTCTGCTCCCCTATTTCTTTAGTCTTTCGTGTATTTTGTAATTCGGGTTCGGCAACCATATCTTTTTTTAAATCGAATCTGCTCTACTGAAAGTCAAAACAACAATGTTTCGAATTAAACCGGTCCTTCTTCGACCGGTAGTCAACAACTTTGTAACTCGCAATTCTTTACAAAGGTCTTCATTTGTTGTACAAACATGTCGTGCAGCCAGTAGCAGTTCCCTTGGCGATAATTTCACCTTTTTGAACCAAATGTATTCAGATCTTTCTCAGTCAAGCTGGGTCATGAATACCCAGCATCTACTCGAAACTGTTCATGATTATACTCATCTGCCATGGTGGGCAACCATCGTTGTTACCACAGTTTCTCTTAGGCTAGCCATCACCTTGCCCTTAGCTGCCTATCAGGTATTCATTGTTCTACCTTCAAATTTTAAGCTCGTTTTAACAGTCACATATTGTTTTGTAGCACAGCATTTATGCCAGGCTGGAAAATCTCAAGCCCGAAATGGAAGGTATTTTAAAGGAACTAAAAAAAGAGACTGACCGAGCAGTAGTCATGTACAAGTGGGATGCCAAAACGGCAAAGCTAGCTTTCCATAAATCTGTATATTGTAATCTTAAATTTTTAACCACCTTTCACCTAAACATTATAATTTTTTTATCAACATTTTTTATGATAGGCCAAAAAACAGTGGAACTTGCTGGTCCAGAGAGACAACTGTCATGCCTTTAAAGCTACAGTCCTTCTTTGGGGTCAAATTCCTCTCTGGGTCTGTATGTCAGTAGCGCTGAGAAATATGGCCATGATGCTTCCCGTGCAAACAGTTGGTATTCTTTGTTAACTTATACCTCCCAGCCAAATCTACATCTTCTCTGTGACCATTGTTTTATAGATGCCCAGCTAATATACTTGTCTCTGAGTTCTGGTGGATTTGGCTGGATACCCAATCTGACTGATGTGGACCATTCACTCATCTTGCCAGTCTCCATGTCACTAGCTAATTTAGCCATTATCCAGCTACAGGTTATGAACAAAGTGGGAGCTACATCTCGCCTGGCAAATACCATCATGAACGTGTTGAGGGTCCTCTGCGTAGTCATGATTCCCATTGCTGCCTATGCACCTGCCGTACGTTTGGGATTGAAGACATTTTACCTTATCAACTTGCGTGAAACATATGGTTACTCATGCCTTATTTTATTGTGTTTACCAACAGGATGTCGCGCTCTACTGGACAGTTTCATCGTTTTACGGCTTGACCCAAAATTTAGTCCTACTCTCGCCGACGTTCCGGAGATTTTTCCGGATACCTGTGACACCACTTGAAAGACCTCATCCTTACCAGCATATACTAAACCAAATAAAAGCTCATAGAATATTTCAGTGAGAGGAAAATATAATTAAATCACCTGTATGTGTTCTCTGTGTTTGATAATTAGTGTATATTGACAAATCCAGTAAGATACAATTTCATAAATTCACAGCTGTATTTTAATTTTTCCCAGTGAGATTGTATACACTAAAATTGCAAAATGTTCTAAAATCATAATTAATCTAAAAAAATATCACCCGACTATTTACTTTATTTTTTTATTTAAGTGTATCAAAAACTAATTTACTGAGTATAATGTACTAGCACAATATATTATGGCATCAATAACTGAAATGATGTGTTTCTTCCTCTAACTGAGAATCTATGTGTTTATTAGAGTATAAATTTGTATAATGGAATGAAACACCCATCAGGTGCTATTTTAAAAAGAATTAGAGTAAGACTGATAGGTGCGACATGAGGCTATTGCAGTTTTTGTTACAGTTGGAGGAAGATGTGGAGCCATTTATTCGCACAGCCATTGATTTATGGTAGGATTATGTATGCCGAAACTTTACCTTCCAAAATGGTTATTTTCACGCGCAATAAAGAACTGAAGGGAGCCCAGTGTAAATACAATCACGGGGATAGGATCGCTTTACTGTTGGGAAACTGCAAAGGACACTACAATACACCGCTAGATGTCTCTTACCAGCGTCTCGAAAAAACATTCGTTATCCAGCACGTCCGTCAAATAATAAATAATGCACGTCTGCTGCCTACGTCTTTATGAAAAAATGGGACTCTGAAAAGAAAATAACATAAAATATCAAGGGTATTGTGACATTTATACTGCATGTAACTATTATCCAAGTGTCAAAGGACAGAATGGCGAACCGGCGTGCGATAGCGAGTAACGTCGATTGGCAGGTGGACAAGAAAAGCAATTCCGAGAGAGCAAAATACTTGTTCGAAACAAGCCTATACTGTGACTGTGAATTCTTGGTTGGAAATGAAGAAGAGAAGGAGGTAAGTAAGCTTTAGAACATTTTCAAAATATGTCATACTTCAGCTTTTGTTGTAACAGTTGGTAAAAGCGCACAAAATTTTCCTGGCCATGGGGAGCCCAGTTTTTGAAACCATGTTCTACGGTGGGATGGCTCAAGCTAACGCCGGGCGATCAGTAAGCACAGGATCACACGCAATAGAAGTACAAGACATTCAACCTTTTGCCTTCAAAGACTTACTTGAGTAATTCAATTGTTTTTAATACTTATCCTCAAATAGTGTGTAATTGTTTCATTTCGATAGGTTTATTTATACTGAACATGTGGATCTCAAGTCTTTTGAACAAGCCTATGAGATTTCCTATGCAGCCAAAAAGTATATGGTGTCTAGCCTGGTAGAAAAGTGTTCCCAGTACATGTGGAAGGATCTCATTCCTGACAATGTGTGCAGGGCCCTCGAATTTGCAAATTTGTTTGAAGATACTTTACTAAAGGTAACACATTTCGCACAAAAGCTATTTAGGAATAAATCCATAAATGTTCAATCCACAGGAGAGAAGTCTCAATGTGATACGATGCCGCACCAAAGATTCTCTCTCGCACCCGCCATTTGAGGATATCACGGAATCTACATTGTTAATATTAGTGAAGGAAGACGATCTCGCCATCAGTGAAACTGATCTTTTCGAAGCCGTGAAACGCTGGGGCACCAAAGAATGTGCACGAAGAGAAATAGATGTCAATGGCTCTAATTTGCGATTGGTATCATATTGGAAATCATTTTACCCGGTTCAAACAGAACGTCAGTATTTATACATTTCTAGGTGTTGGCAAATATCATAGGACATATTCGATTCTTGACAATGACCAACGAAGAGTTTGCCAGTTCTCCAGCCATGTCGGGTATCCTGACGCAAGAAGAAAGTTTCGCCGTTCTGATGAACATTAGCTGCCGTGACAAGTGGCAAATGCCGTCTCAATTGTCTTCGTCCAGGCAATCACGCTACACAGCTCCCTATAGTCTAAGCTTTGGTGAAAATTCACCTGGCAATCGCAGTCCTTCTAGTTCGTGTGGCAGAAGGTAGAGCCCATTTCGTTAGTCGGTTCCATTCTATCGATGTAGTATTTAAACACCGCATTTCATTGCAGTGTGGAAACAGCCCCCGTATTATCTTCTCCCGGTCGAATTTATTGCTACAGGCGAGTGGAAGGAGAAGCATTAGTACACAATACGGGCATATTGGACTGTGCAGTGGCTTTGACTGTCGACCGCAATATTTGCATACAAGGAATAGTCATCTCTTCGCAATCAAAGTAACTTACTATTCGATTAGGACAGAATTTTGTTCGAATTAATCATTAATCTCTCTTTAGCCATACAGATTCAACAAACTGCGATCCGAGTGGAGGCTACACTGAACTATTGTACTGCCATTTGCTGGATCGTGATGGGACGCGGCTTACGTACTCTCATTTCAGTGGTCGTTCTCCTAGGCGATCGTCAATTGATGTCTTTTTCAATCGGCCCGTCTACGTCCAACGCAACAGAGAATACCGCATCTGTGTGGTCCTCAATCGTTGTGGCTACTATCCACTAGGTACTGGATCATCTTGGGTCATGACCCAAGGAGTTCATTTTCGGTTTGGTTCTTCATCTACTGATCCGTTCCCGCTCAATGATGGGATCCGCGACGGTTTTATTCGTGGAGTCATTTTTTCTTTTTAAACAAACACTCAAATCAAAGCATTTTTACCAATTATTATTTCCTCTTTGTTTTCTGTCACCCCTTTCCCTCCAAGAAAAAACGAAATCTTTGTTCATATATTGTTGAGTATGTTGAAATACATTGTAAACCAGGACACGGAACACAGCTCTTAAAATATAGGAAATTCATGTTTATTGCAGTTTCTTTGAACTGCTTGTATACATTGGGTTGCGTGGTGTACAATTTTTATTGAAATTCTTTCGAATTTGTGCGTGATTCATGTTAGGTGTCTCACGTTTACTAATCAGAACTGGTTTAAGTAAATCTCGATCGAATGCTTTGCATATGACGCAGGCATCTGGTCGGGGGTGCGGTTTTGATGACGACATCTGTGGAATGGCCAATAGAGCTCTTATATTTAGTTGGCATTATTATTGGAAACAGATGTAGTCCAGACTTATCTGAACCAGGAAGCAATTAAGCCAAAACAAACAGAAATGGCGATCGACAGACAACTAAATCATTGCTATATAAAGCATCAAATGCCTCTGCTTTTTGAAAGGTGTCACTCATCTGGCTTCGATTCGATAGCATCTGCTTAGAGCTTTCCCAACATGCAGCAGTTCTTTTCACTGCTATGCACCATCTTTGCGTGCATTGTATCTCAATGTCACGCCCAACGTAAGACATTTCATTATACCATTTTCAAGTTTCAAGATTTCAAGTTGTATGTTCAGGTAACGTGAAGGGGACCTGGTGGGCTCACAAGTCTGATTCGGGAGGTTGTCAGGTGCCTCAAGGTGATTACGCAGTTACCGACGCCATTGCTCTTGGAGAATCTCTAGCCCTAGGAAATCTAAAATGGCGGCAGGGCTTGTGTGGTCAGGTCTTGCAAGTCAACTGCGGGAAGCAAGTGGTAGATGCCGTGGTAGTCAGCACGTGTAATCTGAACAGCGCGCGTTCCCCTTTGCTATCACCGACCGAATTCTCCGATGGACAATCAATGGTACACTTGCATTGGTGTTTTCAACACTGGCGGAAGGATCAGCAAAGAGGCTGTCCTTGCTGGAATCAAGGGATATCGAGTTAATGACGGATATTTCAATTTCAACGGTAATGGATTGACTAACAAAAACGCTCAAGTCGTTTTCAAATACGAAGATGGATCGACGTCTTCCTTTAAGCTCGGCGATTGTCGTAATGGTGGCAAAACGCAAATCTTTCAATAAGAATTCAATTCAATGAATGTTTGCATCAACCACCTTCTGTTCCCAAGCTGTTTTTTCTTTTGGTCTTTGCATATTGCAACATTAAATTCATTAAAATTAAATGCTTATCATTTTGGAACAGGAAACATTCATCTGTTAATTCATTTCTTGACAAAGATTCTATCTAAATTTTCAGGATCTGTTTAAGTATTATTAAGCATGGCTTTATAAGGAAAATGTCTGACAAAAACAAAGCGTTCAATCAACAAGTCAAATAAGCAAGCTCCGGTCGCTTGACAATTGCTGCGACGTGGTAAAAGGATTGTTTAAAAAGACCATCAAATCTTTTGCCAAACTTTGTTTTTTGTCATCGATTATTACCAATATAGCCATATTAGCTATGTTCAAATCTAAATACTATTGCGATTTGCTATTTGTGAAAAGCAACAATTAAAAACAATACGAAGAGAATAGAAATTGTATGCGACGAACTGGAGTCGAGCTACAGAAGAACACCTGAACCCTAATAAAAACGTGACCCTTCAAATCATGTAACGAACGATAGTTATTTACATATCAATTGAACGAGAATGCTGGTGAACAATAGGGTTATTCACATCGGTCCTTGAATATCTCCCACGAGCGTTCATTCATTGCCAGAAGATATTATAGGCACTGACACAAGAAAACATCATTCTCCTTGTGTCAAATTCTGACTCGCATGGCAACTCTTTTCACCTTACCTGAAGCCAGAAATTGCTAATTAAGAATATGCGAGGATTTTGTTTAAAAGCAAAATTTGAATCATGTATACAGTGAGTGATGCGAGCTCAAAATGATTCAAATAGGAAGAAGGTCAATCACATCACCGGACATTCAACCTTCTGCGTAAAAGAATGTCATGTTATAAACAAAACCGGTCACTTCCAAACCAGTTTTTTCTACTCAGTAATAACCTTTGGCGGTGTCCAAATAGCCTATAGGAGAAACAAACAAATGTGATTGCCATTTTAAAGAAATGAATATACAGAAGCAGTGTCATTAAAAAGTGGGCATTGAAACGGTTACAAAAATCAGAAGCGTCTCTCACTCACCAGAAGAAAAACGTCTTTAACGTGCAAGAGTTTTAAACATCGGTCAACGGTGCTGTGGTGAATTGAGAGACAGTAACACCACAAATTATTCTGCTAGTGTTCTAAAGTGTTTTTTTAAGAAACAAAAGAAATATTCAGGTATGTATAAGCGATATAACATTTCTTACCTAAAACGAAATTTTCTTAACATTTTGTACGTATATGTATAGGCTATAGCCAACACGAAAGAAATGGGAATCCCAAAAGTAAACGATTTAGCAGCCGTTTTCGTAGCAACTGTCCTTCTTCTAAGCATCTGCCCGGCTAATGGTGGCATTTATCGTTCGCAGGATGCCTTAATTTTCAAAAGTAAATTTTATTTTTTCATTAGACCACTTGCACTTTTTCTGTTTTTTACATGTTTTTTTCGCATTGCTGTTGGTTTGTTGGATATAATCCAGCATAACAGAGTGCAGTGTTGTATAAAGAATCAAATAATTCAAAGTAATTTATATAACTTACATATTTAAATTCACAGTCGATCGAGCGGCGGATGGCTCCTTTTCTCCAAAGCTTTTCCCAATCAAACAATCGGATTTTTTGCCAATCAATTTCTTCCTGATTGGCGGCCTCATTAACCCTGCATTTTTGCCTGAACTTAATCGACCTCGGCAAAATACTAACTTGTACTACAGCAACATCGGCCCGCATCACCCACTGCAAGAACTGAATTTGTACAACTGGCTTATTCTCCACCCGTTCATCTTTGAAGGAGTCCGTGCTGCTGCTGCTCCTCCGGCATTAAATTCTAGCAAGGATCAGCAGACATTCAATCACGAATTCAAACAGAAGAGTAGTATTCCTTGTGGCGTTGGACCCAATACCAATCGCATTGTCAATGGCCAGGAAGCCGTTCCAAATTCTTGGCCTTTTGTCGTAAGTTTTATGGTGTATTGTGTAAAAAAAAAACTTTTAGCGGACAACATTGGCCGTATAGACTTTTAACGCGTTGATCTTCGTGAATGGATGATACACAGGTGGGCTTCAAGACGCTTGGCAGTAACACAGTCTTTTGCGGCGGTTCTTTAATTTCTGAAACTGAAATTCTGACAGCGGCTCATTGTTTTGAAAGGTAATATAGGCTATACGTATTTTGATTTTCATTTAATCAATAATGCATGATGTATATGTATATGTATAGATTGTCCCTGTATCAGCTGTCACGAAAGGTTGTGAAACTTGGCATGCACGACCGGGGAAACGATGACGGCGGGACGGATGACGCGCTTGAGGCGATTAAAATCAGCAGCCTAACAATTCATAGGATGTTTAATCGTAGAAGTTTAGTAAGTGCCGACGCCTATAAATTGTGCGTAAGAAGTTATATACATCACGTTAACAAGTATAAATATAGTACATAGCCTACCGACCAATTTTCTTTTTTTATACCCTTACATTTTTCCAGTTGGATTCAACACAACGTTTGTTTTCCTTTGTCTTCTGTCAATTTATTAGGATTACGATGTCGCCATTATAACAATGGAGCAACCCGTCACTTACTCAAGCGCTATTTCACGTGTCTGCTTGCCGTCGGGGATGGAACAAATCGATGACTTTGCAGGAAAGAGTGCCAACGTCATGGGGTGGGGAACCACATCATTCGGTAATATACGTAGTCTACTCACAAATATATAGCGAGTGAAGTATATGCAAAACAACAACAACAACAAACAAAGATATTTCATATGGCATCGTTTATATTTGATCCACTCGTCATCATAAGAAATAGCAAATTTTTTATTAAATCAGAATTTTGCGTTGGTTTGATTTAACACAGGTACCGGCTTGTATCCGTCTAAATTAAGGCAGGCTTCGGTTCCGATCATAACGAAAGACGAATGCACGCAAATCTACAGCCAACCTAACGAAATTACTAGCAATATGCTGTGTGCTTCTGCTAGCCAATCGGATTCGTGCCAAGTACGTAAAAATTCATTAGAGCCCTGTTTTGAGATCGAAATAATCAATTATGCAAACGAAAATGTTGCTGACTTTCCGTGTACAGGGCGACAGTGGTGGTCCGCTCGTCGTGCAATCTGACGACGGTTCTTGGACCCAAGTCGGCATCGTTAGTTGGGGATACGGTAATATATATTTGAACATTTTTCTTAAATGGATCAACACGTTAAAGTATCGACTCTGTTAATTATGAGATTAAATTTTGGCGAGATTTATTCATGACATTTTTGGTGTGTAGGATGCGCGGATCCAGAATATCCTGCAGGTGTGTACGCGAACGTACCAGGGCTATCGAGCTGGATTGGCAAATATATGGGGCAGAAGTGATTTGCATATTTTATATACGAAGTTTATATAGTCTATATACACGATTCGGTTAGTGGAAAATGTATTATTATTTTTCTTTGACAAGCGCTTATTTCTATAATTCGATATCGTTAACGTTTCGCATCACAGTTTCAAACGCATAACGGTCGACTGAGTTGGAAATTTAAATAGGCTCAAAAAAAGACCAATCTGTGGACGTATATATTCCAAGTCAGGCCAAGATTTATATATACGTTTCAGTTACGATGAAACGAGCGAGTGCATGTCTGATGTCAATTTCTTTAATAGAACCTGAAGGTACATAAAGACCCCAACACCAGATAGTTAGAACAGTCCTAATATGTACCAGACCATCAGTGTCCAGTTTGGGGAATCAACAATGTTTTTTATATGCGTCGCTTTATAAGGACAAAAATCAGACGTTCAGCTGTTAAAGGTTGGGCTATATAGCATAATGGCAATGGTCTATTAAACCAGTTCTTCCATTGTCTATTCGGGTTTTGATTTTTGGCGACTTTAACGTTTGGCGATAAAATCCACGTCACGACATGGTTGACAAACAATTAGGGGTTTCCCCTCCCCCTTTTTTTTTAGATTAGAAAAAATTGGGAAGAAGGTATAGAAATTGCAAGCGATGAACTTGAACCTATAGAAGAATAATTGAATATATTTTACGAGAATGCACAGGTGAATAATAAAGCTGTACACAGTCATTGAATATGCCCTTCAATGGCGTACATGTTTTCTTCGCCATAATCTATAGATGAGCACTGATATAGACCACAAAACATCTCATATATTCAGTTGTGATTCCTGACTTGCACGGCAACTCATGTTTACCTCACCTGAAGGCACAAGTTGCTGGTAAAAGTTACGAGGACGATAGTTGATTTATAAGTAAACAAGGGTGGCAACGCATTGTTGTACATATAAGCAAATTTAAGGACCTGTTGGTTGAATCTTGTCGTTTGAATTTTTTGATCTGCGATTGATAACAGACGTATTCGTTTTTGTCAAATTGCCAACTCAGTTTTGTCAAAAGACCAAATTCGGATCACGTGTGTAAATGAATACAAGTCTTACGTGATTCCAATACAGGATAAGGTTAATCAAACCCTGAACATTCAACTTGAATAATACCTTTTATGAAATAACATTACCGGTATTACTCTCACCAAACCAAATCCGTCGCTTCGCAACAGCTTCTCTTCTTCTCAATATATAACATTTATGGCGTTGGGTGGTTCTGATTTATTCATCAAAGGGGCAAAAAGAAACAATGATCGCCCCGAAAATGAAATGCTGCATCTTGCAACAAAATAATGCAAACGTCTGCAGCGCCCTGATAAATAAATAGAAGGCATCGCAGAAGCGTCACACACTCACCCCATCAACCACCGGGGTAAGTTAATTGTTTATATAATATATTAGCAAGATAAAAAATGATGAGTCTTTTTTAATGTCTTGCAGTGATGAAATGTACAATAAAATTCATTGATCGTCTACATTATATTATGTAAATATAGGTGTATCAAGCCAAAGGGATGGGAATGGGAATTCAAAAAGTAAGTGATTTCGCAGCCGTTTTCGTGGCAGCTGCTGTCATTCTTGTTATTAGCATCCCGTTCCCGGCTAACGGCCTCATTTATCGTACGAGCGACGCCTTTGTTTTCGAAAGTAAATATAAATAATATTTTGAATTCTGTTGAAAATGGTCATTTCTACAGCATAAAGTGCAACAGAAATATAACGAATCAGATTATTCAAAGTAGCCTAGCCTAGACTTTAGCTAATTTTTAAATGTTAACTTAACAAATCCACAGTCGATCGAGCGGCAGATGGCTCCTTTACTCCTCAGTTTTTCCCAAAAAGCCAATCGGATTTTTTGCCAATCAAATTTTTCTTGGATGGCGGCCGTATCCCTTTATCACAAATCCCTCTGCTGGTCGGTTCAACCAAAAATGTTCATTCGTATTACACCATGCTGGGCCTGCATCCGCAACAAGAGCTGAATTTGTACAACTGGCTGCCTTATTACCCGTTCGTGTATGCCCGTGCTGCTGCTGCCCCGACAAGAAATTCAAGCAATGATCAGCAAACATTCAACCGCCAATCTAAACAGGGGAGTATTCCTTGTGGCGTTGGACCCAATACCAACCGCATCGTCAATGGCCAGGAAGCTGTTGCCCATTCGTGGCCTTTTGTCGTAAGTTTTGCGTGTACTACATCACCTATAAAAATGTCCACCAAAGACATTGACTGCTGTATATATTAAGCGCTGATGATCTTAGTGAATTGATGATATATACAGGTGGGCTTCATGACGCAAGGCAGTGGCGTAGTCGATTGTGGCGGATCTTTAATTTCGGAAACTAAAGTTCTGACAGCGGCCCATTGTTTTGTACAGTAAGATATATTATATGGCGTCTATATTATAGTTAATACTTTCAATTCATGCATTTAATCAATGCTGCCTCTAATTTACTTCTAGCTATGAATCTTTTTTGGGGATGATTGATCTCCGTTTGCTTATATGGGTGTAGGATGTCGCTGTATCAATTGTCACAGAAAGTTGTGAAACTGGGCATGCACTACACGGGCAACAGTGCGGGAGTACCGGACGATGCGCAAAGGACGATGAGAATCAAAAGCGTGACAATTCATAGAGAATATAATGGAGGAAGATTTGTAAGTGCCGCGTTGTTTCTTATTGCATTTATGTAAGAATGGATGCAAACAAGTTGAAACAAGGAACCCATTATTATTTTTTTTTTCCGTCAAAGTTGCATTCCCATTTATGATTGGTCGCAACAAGGTCCGAGCACAAGTGACCGATTCTTTCTTTTATTCTTTTTTCTATTTTTTATTTTTATAGAACTACGATGTCGCTGTTGTGACAATGGAGTCACAATTCACCGCCGTCACCTACTCAGAGGCCATCTCGCCCGCCTGTTTGCCGCCAGAAAGTGCCAACGTCGATGAATACGCCGGAAAGGATTCCTTCATCATGGGATGGGGTGATGTCAGATCCGGTATGTAAACAAAGAAATTGCTAATATAAGAAATTAAAGCAATAAATCTTTCAAATATAGGAATATAGCTAAGTAAAAAGATATAGCTCTATATATAACTTTAATCATTTTTATCTCAATCATTGAGAAGCGTCCATATTTTGTCATATATATATATATATAGTTTTATACGTTATTGGTTTGATTGTGGTATAACCAGGTGCCAATACGGGTACGTCTAAATTAAGACAAGCCATCGTTCCAGTCATAACGAACGACGAATGCAAGAAAATCTACAGCCAACCTAGCCAAATTACTGACCATATGGTGTGTGCTTCTTCTCGTACATCCGATTCATGCCAGGTATTAAATCTTTAGAGTCATTTTTCAAATTGAAATGTAATGAATCATATATCGCCCATGAAATTTCGTTATGTATAACTCAAAGGGAGACAGTGGCGGTCCGCTAGTCATCAAATTTGACGACGGTTCTTATTACCAAGCCGGCATCGTTAGTTGGGGAAGCGGTATGACATTCTTTTTCTTATTTATTGTTATTATAGGATATAAAACACGCTATAAATGATCGACATCATTCTTACACGTGTATATCAGATTCAATTTGTGACAGATTCATGAATGAGAAGTATTTTTCATTTCTACAGGATGCGCGAATGCAGCATTTCCTGCAGGCGTTTATACGTACGTACCACGACTAGTGAGCTGGGTTAAAAAATATATGTAGAATCGATTCGTTATTGCAAACGATCACGCATATAGATCGAAAGATTCCGGAAAATGGGAAATTTTTCTTTCAAGGGCGCTTATTTATGACAGCCGAAACCATGATGTTTATAATGTATTCTGTCGTTCTTCTGAAAACATGCAGAATATACTATTATGGCATTAGAAAAATCTTTCTTAAAGAAAACGTGTTAAAATCACATTTCACTTATACAATTCTTTTCTTGTAGTCCTGAATGAAATTTAAATTTAAAAAATACTGATGAAGCTGGTGAAACTACCATTTTATTTATTTTCTATCATTTTTTTTCTGTTTTCGCCATTGCGAAGCCCGACTTGTTCACAAAAAGTTGAGCTTAAAATGATTGACTTGGAATTCGATAAAACCGAACCTGCTGCTGTAATACAAAAATAAACGCTGATTTCGAATGAAATATTATAGTTTTCCACTATTGAAAACTTTTTTTTTGAATAAAACAGAATCAAATGAGGTTTTATCGCAACCCCTTTATCAATTCAGATATCTGATAATGATCAACTATAGGCTATATAAATTCAAAGTGGATGGTGCCTTTATTAATGGGAAATGGTTTGTCACTATATCTAATGCATGTTCCTTGAACTAAATGTTGTTAATATAGGAGAGTTCCCTCGACAACAACTCTGCCAGTCTGTTTTTCCATTCGTGTATTAGCGTTTTGAAATTTACCGCCGCGTGCTGTGTAGCGACGGAAAAGACCAAACATCTTATAGACTTGATTCACTTGGCAACTGATTTGTCCTCAACTGAAAGGAGCAGGAAGATTGAACAGATTAGCTATTTAGTAGAATGACATTGGATTCAGAAACATGACGTGTGGCACACGGAATTATCGTCCATCGTTATTGACAAAGAAGGCGATCATCGATCGGTGAATGAACTTTCTAATCTATAATGAAATTTTGAAGGACAGTCAACGTACCAACGAATTAGTTTTTGTAGTTCTACTATATGAGAGACCTTGCTTGGCTACTAAAGTTTATCAGTATAGTCTATCTAATTTTTAAAACGGGCATTATTGAAAGGTTCTGGAAGGTAAACAATATAAAGATGCAAAAAATTGGCATAATTGCACTAAAAATTAAATCTTTTTTGGTATAAGTTCACCAGCACACACACGCATTTGCTAACTTCGTTTATACTTTTTAATTGTTAAGTTAATTCAAAAAGGCGACGCCCCTAACAGATAACAGAAACGAGATTTAAAATGCAACGCTTGTCTTGGTGGCAGTGACATTGAACCCTTATTTGGACTGTATATACAGCCAATGCAAATTGTAATTGATTCAGGTTCGCTGATAAAGGTCAACGATGTTACAATAACAACTATATAGCATACCTTTGATACGACCTGTAGTGACAATGCTATGAAATCGAAATAGTCGTCCTATACGAAACCAGTTTTTTGTACTCAATAACTTTTGGGGTTGACAAGTTTTTTATACGTGAACGAGAAAAAAAAATCTAGAAAAAAGAGGAGTCCCTATGCGATGGGTGGGGACGCAAACGTCCGTATCGCCCTAATAAAAAGCGCGTTATTGCAGCAAAGAGAATCAGAATCGGCTCGTTCAGCAGCTTAAGAAAATCATCTCCGTCGTTGAAGCGCTTCGAAAACATCGGTGGTGAATTGCGGTAAAAATATTAAACATAAATTAAATAAATCTCGCTATATTTTTTAAGTTTTAAAAAGAATTTAAGTATCATGTTGCAAAGCAAGTATTAGGCTATATATATTAAATATTTGATAAAACGTATTCCAATATTATATAGAGGAGAGCTGGGCAATTGAGACACAGGGCAATTGAAACAAAAATTGTTTCTCTCGCCGTATAATAGGAATTTTCTTGAAAAAATTTGGGTTAATAGAATGAGGGGGTTTACAAGTTTAGAAAAATTTACGAGTTTTTGTATTCAAAACTTTTTAAGATATCTCGAAAAAACAGTTTTTTGTTCTCCGCCTGTTAAATTTGCGTTTTCAATTTTTTTGTTTTAACCCCTAAAACGCTACGCTTTAGTAATAAAATTAGTTTCAGATGATATGCAATTTATTTTTCTACAATTTAATGTCATTAAATTTTTCCCTGCATTCTTAAATAATTTTAAATAATTAAATGTAACGATGACCCTATTGCAGGACAATTGAAACACTTTGTTTATATTCCCTGTCTGCGAGTGGTTGCATTTTTTTTGCAAGTATTTGACGTAATTTATTTAAACAAATGTAAATCATCATGTTAAGACAACTAAAATACTTGTATTCGCTGTTTGGGATTTATTTAAAAAAGCATGTTGCTTAATGGTTTTTTTTTAATTTAATTATTTAAATATTTTAAACTAAATTACGATCTACTTTAAGCATATTTTAAAAATCTGTAAATCGCATTGTACCTAATGGTAAAATTTGATCACACTAGCAGTTGGGGCTGCTGAGATATCGTGATTTTCATTTTATGTGGGTATGAAGAAGCTTCCTTATGGGAAAACCCACGTTGCAATTGCGTCGACACACAGTTTCAATTGCCCTGCTACCATGGCAATTGAAACACTCGAAGCGACCTCAGTTTTTTACAATTTACTACTATTATAATTAATCTTTTCTAATAAAAAAAATATCGTTTAGTAGCTGAGATAATAGGCTACAATTCTATATAATTTTTATATTAAATTTTTCAGTTTTTTTTTCAAGAAATACAAAAAACCAAAAAGTGTATCAATTGCCCCCACTCTCCCCTACACGTATATATGTGCTGCAATAGAAGTTCAAGAATAGGCATGGGAATGATGAAAGTCAATGAGTTTGCAGCCGTTTTCGTGGCAGCCATCGCATTGCTGGGCCAAGTCCATGGCCACGTTTATCAGACGAACGACGCCATCGTTTTCGAAAGTATGATCACTTTAAATAAATACATTTTTATGCCATTTAACCAGAGTCGGGCGGAGCGCGCTCTGAGCTTGAGCGAAAAAGGAGCGCGCTCGCGATTTTCACTGAGCGACGAGCGCGAGCCGCTCAATTTAAAAAACGCGAGCTTGAGCTTGAGCGAAGACCTGCTGGGCGACTCGCTCGAATTCGAACGCCATCTATCAGTCAGCAATAAAAACATTTGGTCCAAACTTAGTGCGCTATCTATGAACACAATTTTTTTTTTGAAAAACTACGCAACTGTGTAGACGACACCCAAAATCGTCTTTTCAGCACTGCGGGACTCATTTTTGTTCCAAAACGTTCAAATTTATCGGACAGTAATTTTGACAAACTTGTGTTTTTGAAACAAAATGGAATATCTTTTCGAAACTGGCAACTTTTTTAACTTTTTTAGGTGTAGGAATTAGGGAATTGTAATACCTATAACCGACTGTGATCGCTTTTAAGAGGAGTAAGAGGAGAAAATACAAGTTTTTGACAGAGATTTTTTTGTGTGAAGAGCGAGAGCGGAAAACGAGCACGAGCGCGCTCGTTTTTTTTTTTGTGAGCTAGAGCGAAAATCCGCTCACTTTGAGGCACTGAGCGGAAAGTTTAGAGCGCGCTCGTGTTTCAGTGAGCGATGCCCGACTCTGCATTTAACTACATTAAATAAAAATGTTATCGTGTCATTGTTAAATTGTTTGATAGACCTCTACATTTTTGTTAATGTAGCAACAACAACAATTATCTATAATGTATAGGGTCTAATACAATTTTTTGTTCTTTGATTGATTGAATTCTAACAGTCGACCGGGCATCGGATGGCTCTTTTCTTGCAAAGAGTTTCCCGTTTAGCCAATCGGATTTTATGCCAATAAAAAATTTCTTGAATAGTGGCCTAGTTCCTAATTCACACATCCCGTTCGTCGAGCCGATCGCAGAAGTGAATTCGTACAGCATCGGCCTGCATCCGCAGCAGCAAGGCCCGAATTTTTACAACTGGTTGCACCATCCTTTCGTGTATGGCGGAGCCTATGCTATTCCGGCAATCGGTTCCATCAGGGCTGACCAGACACTCAAACAAGAAACCAAACAGAGCAGTATTACTTGTGGCGCTGGACCTGATCAAAATCGGATTGTCAGTGGCACGGAAGCTACTCAGAATTCTTGGCCTTTCATGGTAAGCTTTTGGGTAGCAATACAATGAGCGATAATAAGATAAAGCTGATTTCAAAATTTAAAACCGCTTGATCTTCGTGCATTTATATAGGTTGGCTTCATGGAGCCTGGCAGTGGGTCCGTCAATTGCGGTGGATCTTTGATTTCTGAAACTCAAATTCTGACAGCGGCCCATTGTTTTGAAAGGTATATAGCCTATACAGCCTAATACCAGTCGTCTATATACTTACTTTTATGGATGCACTTCATCAACAGTCGCTTTCAAATGATTTATAATGATTTTATATTCTTGGTCAACTCGTTTGTATTTAGAAAGTCCATGTTTGGTTTGTCGCTAATGGTTGTGAAACTTGGAATGCATGACCGTGGAGACGGTGGTCAGAAAGGGGATGACGCGATAATGACGAGAAGAATCAGTCGCATTGCACTTCATAAAGCATATAATAACAGAAATTTTGTAAGTTCCGACATTTATATATTCTTCTTGAATTTATGCTTCAAATGAGTTGAAACATGTAGATAGACGCGGCGTCTTCTAAGTAATTTTTTTTTGTCTTTTTAAATTTTATTTTCAAAGTATTGCGCTTGCGTCTGAATTTCCTTTTTCCTTTTGTCGATTTTTATATAGTACTTCGATATCGCCATTATAACAATGGACTCGCCCATCACTTACTCAAAAGCCATTTCACCCGTCTGCTTGGCACCTGCAAGTGGAGAACTCGACGTCTACGCCGGACAAACTGCCTCTGTTATGGGATGGGGAAGGATACAATCCGGTATATACGTAGGCCTAATATATGAACACACTGCCGTGCATAAGGCGTGAAGCCAACCAACTCATTTTCAAATATCCATTTTATTTACTCGATCAAAAAACAAACAAAAGCGACTCTTGTATGATCTTGATGTCTTGAATTGATTAGGTGGTGCGAGTTCGCAAAAGTTATTGCAAGCTAACGTTCCGATCTTAACGAACGACGATTGCAAGAACATCTACACAAATCCTGGACAAATTGTTAACCATATGCTGTGTGCCGATAGCAGTACATCTGATTCGTGCCAAGTATATAAATCTTGAAGTCATTTAAAAATGTTAACAATTAACCATACAAGCGAAAATTCGTTATATCTTTATTTAAAGGGTGATAGCGGTGGTCCGCTCGTCGTGCAATCTGAAGCGGACGGTTTATGGTACCAAGCGGGCATCGTCAGTTGGGGACGTGGTAAGGAACTTTCATTATTGCCCTTTTCACAAAATCAAATTTGTTATAGCTACGTGTTTTTCTTATATTTTCGAGCTTTTATTCATGATAACTTTTTATATGAAGGATGCGCGAATCCGCTATTCCCTGCAGGTGTTTACACGAGGGTGAATTGGCTAAGGGGATGGATTAACGGAAACATGAAGAATTGATTGGCGTGATTATTTACACACCGTCACACGTTCCAAAGGCTATATATGTGACACGACACACGGCGAAATGGCAAACCTGTTTGGAAAAGTGCATAACTCTGAGATTCGAAAAATATCGCTAAGTTTTGTGCCTATATCCTACATGATTTTCTCGGTTTCTATTTAAAAATTCAATTGCTTATTTTATTAGAAGCAAAAAGTAGCAAGTTTTTTTTGTTGTTCTGCAACTATCTTCTGTCTCGGCTTATAGCTTTTTAAATTTTCCAAAAAACAAATTTTAATCTGAATAAAAAAATTGCAAATCAAAACATTCAACTGGTGATTATTCATTTGACTTTCATTCTAACAAATTTCTTATTGATTGTATTAGGTGTGGCACATGGGATTGTCCACATCATCGTTATTTTAAAAAAAAGTGGCCATGGGTGACTATGAAGGGCATCTATAGAGTGGTTTGAGGTTGCCATCTTGGATAGTTATTTCTCCCAGTTTGGTGCAGCCTCAAACAAAAAAGCATTGGCAATTTTAGATAAATAGTGCCAGCCAACTGTCAGTTTACGATTATGATTATGTTTCGCGAACTCTTTAAATTATATCAGCCGCATAAGGAAGACACCTTTGCAACATTTATTCAAGAAAACAAGAATGACTTTGAAAATTACTGAGTTAGCAGAAATGAAACATTTTTCTGGTTACAGATGAAACTATTAACAGTGTAGACTAGACTGAGGCCCGCATGTTTAAAATTTTCAGGAATAAGTTAGATGATGAACTTAAAGATCCTTTAAAATAGAAGAGGGCGCAAAACGTCCTTGTTACAGCTAAAAAAAACCTTAGCAGAAAGATTTTCCTTGTCCGTGCGATTCTTCCTACCCGCACAATGCCATCCCGAAATCGAAAACTCTCTTTCTGATGGGGCAGACGATGCTTGTAGGGACAAGAGTGTAAATGCTAATTTCGATAAAAATGGAAACCGAAAGCGTTGAGTTGTCCAAAAAGAAAGAGTATCTATCTTTTTGGGGATATCATCTCCCCCACAAGTGAAGTTATCCAGGTCAATTGAAATGTAATCGAACAATTCTAACTGTATTATCTTAGATCTTCGTGATCCAATGTGGCGAGAGCCAGACGATGATTCGGGAGCACTACTTAAAGTTTTTGCATAAAGCAACTTGAACTGATGAGCGTCGAGATTTCTTGGACCGGTATTTCCCCTGTCCTAAGCATAATTCTCAGCAGGCCCGTCAGCGTGGGGGTTTAGGTCTTTCTCGTCATCGCTACCATCTTCAAGACCCTATTTTTTAAATAAGAAGTTAATTAAAGGCCTAGCAACAGTAATTCAACAAAACTTTTACCAATTCTGTAGTCGTTTGATTTATGTGCCGTATCAGTCACTAGAGACTCGATTAGTCTTTACTCGCTTGGGGAAAAAAACTTCCACCAGAGGGAAAAATAAGACTACAATTTTGACTGTTTTTACACATAAAACTAAAGAGAAAAACAACGAAAACAACGAAAAAAACAGTCTTTTCGTTGCGTTAATCGAAAAAATGGCCCGTTATTTAAAAAAGTCAATAACGAGGCTCGTTAATACCTTTATTTCGTTATCGTTATTTTAACGAGAACAACACTACATCTACATGCGGCTACATGCTTTTCAAATAAATCCCAAACAGCTAATACAAGTAGGGGAGAGTGGGGGCAATTGATACACTTTTTGGTTTTTTGTATTTCTTGAAAAAAAAACTGAAAAATTTAATATAAAAATTATATAGAATTGTAGCCTATTATCTTAGCTACTAAACGATATTTTTTTTATGAGTAAAGATTAATTTTAATAGTAGTAAATTGTAAAAAACTGAGGTCGCTTCGAGTGTTTCAATTGCCATGGTAGCAGGGCAATTGAAACGGTGTGTCGACGCAATTGCAACGTGGGTTTTCCCATAAGGAAGCTTCTTCATACCCACATAAAATGAAAATCACGATATCTCAGCAGCCACAACTGCTAGTGTGATCAAATTTTACCATTAGGTACAATGCGATTTACAGATTTTTAAAATATGCTTAAAGTAGATCGTAATTTAGTTTAAAATATTTAAATAATTAAATTAAAAAAAAACCATTAAGCAACATGCTTTTTTTAATAAATCCCAAACAGCGAATACAAGTATTATAGTTGTGTTAACATGATGATTTACATTTGTTTAAATGAATTACGTCAAATACTTGCAAAAAAAATGCAACCACTCGCAGACAGGGAATATAAACAAAGTGTTTCAATTGCCCTGCAATAGGGTCATCGTTACATTTAATTATTTAAAATTATTTAAGAATGCAGGGAAAAATTAAATGACATTAAATTGTAGAAAAATGAATTGCAAATCATCTGAAATTAATTTTATTACTAAAGCGTAGCGTTTTAAGGGTTAAAACAAAAAAATTGAAAACGTAAATTTAACAGACGGAGAACAAAAAACAGTTTTTTCGAGATATCTTAAAAAGTTTTGAATACAAAAACTCGTAAATTTTTCTAAACTTGTAAACCCCCTCATTCTATTAACCCTAATTTTTTCAAGAAAATTCCTCTTATACGGCGAGAGAAACAATTTTTGTTTCAATTGCCCTGCTGTGTCTCAATTGCCCCCACTCTCCTCTATTATAGTTGTGTTAATATGATGATTAACATTTATTGAAATAAATTGCGTCAAATACTTGCAAAAAGAATGCACCTACTCGCAGACAGGGAATATAAACAACGTGTTTCAATTACCCCGCATTAGGGTCATCATTACATTAAATTATTTAAAATTATTTAAGAATACAGGGGAAAAATAAATGACATTAAGTTGTAGAAAAATGAATTGAATATCGTCGAAAACTAATTTTATTATTAAAGCGTAGCGTTTCAGGGGTCAAAACAAAAAAATTGAAAACGCAAAATTAACAGATGGAGTACAAAAAAATATTTTTTCGAGATATCTTAAAAAGTTTTGAATAAAAAAACTCGTAAATTTTTCTATACTTGACTACTAAAGTTGATCAGTAGACTACCTAAATTTAAAAAGGGGGATGATTCAAAGGTTCTAGAAGGTAAAAACTATAAAACTGCAAAAAATTGGCATAATTAAGTTCATCAGCATCACACACAGCACACACACGCATTTGCTAACTTCGTATATACTTTTTATTTGTTAAGTTAATTCGAAAAGGCGACGCCCCTAACAGATAGCAGAAACGAGATTTAAAATACAACGCTTGTCTGGTGGCGATGACATTGAACCCTTATTTGGACTATGCAGTCAATGCTGCGAATTGTAATTGATTCAAATTCGCTAATGAAGGTCAACGATGTTACAATAACAACTATATAGCCTATTATAGCATACCTTTGATACAACATGTAGTGACAATGCTATGAAACGAAAATTGTCGTCGTGCGAAACCAGTTTTTGTAATCAATAACTTTTGGGGTTGATAAGTTTTTTTATGCGTGAACGAGAAAAAAAAATCTAAAAAAAAGAGGAGTCCCTAATATATGCAATGGGTGGGGACGCAAACGTCCGTATCACCCTAATAAAAAGCGCGTTATTGCAGCAAAGAAAATCAGAATCGGCTCATTCAGCAGCAAAAGAAAAACGTCTCCGTCGTGGAAGCCCTTCGAAAACATCGGTGGTGAATTACGGTAAAAAAATTAAACATAAATTAAATGAATTTCGCTATATTTTCAAGTTTTAAAAAGAATTAAAGTATCAGCATTTTACAAAGCAAGTATTAGGCCATATATTAAATATTTGATAAAACTTATTCCAATATTATACACACGTACTATAGCCTATATATATGTGCTGCAATAGAAGTTCAAGAATACATGGGAACGATGAAAGTCAATGAGTTTGCAGCCGTTTTCGTGGCAGCCATTGCATTGCTGGTCCAAGTCGATGGCCGCATTTATCAGACGAACGACGCCATCGTTTTCGAAAGTATGATCACTTTAAATAAATACATTTTTATGCCATTTAATTATATTCAATAAAAATTTTATCGTGTCATTGTTAAATTGTTTGATAAATTTCTGTTAATGTTGCAACAACAACAATTATCAATGTTAGTCTAAAACAATTTTTTGTTCTTTGATTGATTGAATTCTAACAGTCGACCGGGCATCGAATGGCTCTTTTCTTGCAAAGAGTTCCCCATTTAGCCAATCGGATTTGATGCCAATCAAAAATTTCCTGAATGGCGGCCTAGTTCCCAATTCACACATCCCGTTCGTCGAGCCGATCGCAGAAGTGAATTCGTACAGCATCGGCCTGCATCCGCAGCAGCAAGGCCCGATTTTTTACAGCTGGTTGCACCATCCTTTCGTGTATGGTGGGGCCTATGCTATTCCAGCAATCGGTTCCATCAGGGCCGGCCAGACACTCAAACAAGAAACCAAACAGAACAGTGTTCCTTGTGGCGCTGGACCTGATCAAAATCGGATTATCAGTGGCACGGAAGCTACTCAGAATTCTTGGCCTTTCATAGTAAGCTTTTTTGTATATGATGAGCAACAAGATAAGGATTATAAAATTAAAAACCGCTTGATCTTCGTGTATTTCTTGTATATAACAGGTAGGCTTCATGGTGCCTGGCAGTGGGTTGGTCGTTTGCGGTGGATCTTTAATTTCTGAAACTAAAATTCTGACAGCAGCCCATTGTTTTGAACAGTAATTGATTTTGCGTCTGATTATATGTTTATTGATGCATTTTATCAACAGTTCCTTCCAAATGATTTATAATGATATATTATTCTCGGTTGATTTGTTGGTTATAGAATGTCCATGTTACACAAGGGGTTCGACACTCAAAAAATACCCACACGCATGTCCCTAAAAAAAATATAAAAACGCGCGAAACGGTTTTTTCCTCCCTCTTTTACCAGATTTTCTTATTGTTTTCTTGCCTCCAAAAATTTCCATAACCACTTTTTGTCTTCCAAATTCCCAGCTTCTTCCCCAAAAAGTGGAAAATAACTTTTTATTCTCCATTTTTACTTTTTTTCGCTTTTCCCCCTATTTTTCACTTTTCTAATTTTTTTGTTTTAAAATAAGAGACCAGCTGAAGTGTAGTGAGTCGGAATAGTTTATTTAGTCCCTTGATAATGTCATGTCCTTGAGAAAATTTGATAGTTGGTTAACTGTTGCATTGGTAAAAAACAATTGTTTTGAACCTTGGGCATCAAACGTAAATGTTGGAGAAGGACAACTACAAATATACGAAACACAAGGGTGAAAACCATGATGGACATGTACTTCGATTAATTTTCCCGAAAATATAGATTGATTTATATCTAGTTTATACCATATGCAGAGTACCCCAACCTCATGGTCTTTTTGATCAACTATCCATTCAAACATGGAAATAGATTTTTTAGTGCTGTTAAAGTATGCAAAAGAGAGAACTCGCCCCAAAAAAAAACCATTCCCTTCCAAATTCCGAAAAAGACACCAGTCTCCAATTTGTACAACTTTTCGAGTTGAAACAGAAGTTATTTTTAATTTTCTTCTTTCGGAAAAATTTGCCAACTGCATGACTCGTAAAGTGCGATCATTGCTTAATCGCCGAACTGAATTTTCACAAAACCACACGACCGCGCTTTTTTAACGACAATTTGCGATCCATTATTACAAATGATACTAGCAAAAGCGCTAGACTCAAGCTGGCGAGAAACCAAATGAGAAAAATCTCTTAGCTGGGCCATTCCAAGAGACTTCAGTACATCTATGTCATATTCATCACCCGCGTCAGGACATGGCTGGACGTTTTCCTCGACCGCTGTTTCTTCTGCACCGGAGTCATCCAACTCCAACAGCAAGTTGCTATCAATCAATGCTGCAGGGTGTTCCTTATCTTTTCGAGACACATTGATTCGTTGAACTAGTTCTTGATTGAACATAAATTTCTTTTTTCCTCTCATTTTCACACCTAAAAATCCAATCATATAAGAATATTACAAAATGTTTTATTGTCTCGAGAATTTTTTTACCTAATAATTGAAACTGATGGTCAACATCTACCATGGCCTTGCGAATTATACGTTCGATTTCCTCATCGGAGGGTAAATGAGAAGGAAGATTGAAAGAAATATTTTTGCCATCGTCTTGGCTCTGGTCTTCAAAAGCATGAGTAAACCTCGGGAAATAAACTCCATCGTTTTCTCCTTCTCCCAGAAGTTGGTTTGCGGCATCCGCTCTCTCGCTACGACTGAAAAAACCTTTTCCACTTAAATTTACTTGGGTCGATTCTGTTGAAGTCAACGACCGGACAAGTCGAAAAAAGATTCGCAGCTCTGACTCCCAAAATGCCACGGCCGAAACAGATGAGGAGTTCCATTCTCTCTTAGTCTCCTTGATATGAGGACTAAGGAGTGGGCATTTATCTCAACACACATGTACGCGTTGAGGGTGATGAAATTAATATCTAGTTTGTATCCGTTTTCTTGAAGCCAATGTCGCCAATACCGTAAAGCGAGACAAGAATACCATATTCCATATATTCTGTCTAGTGGTGATAAGCTTTTATCCAAATAACTTGCTGTTATTAGTCTCATTAGCTTAAGATAGAAGCACGTTACTTCTGAACCTGATGAAATAATATACATACAACAAGATATATAGTTGACGTCAGACCATTCACAATTTTCTATTTTCTAACTATGATTTTATAAAAAAGTTATACCTGCTACTTTGTCGCACAGAATATCAGTGACACAAGGGTCACACAGTCTTCTTACAGCATCGTAATTCATTTTGTCGTGCAAATTTAGATCACCATTTTTTAAGTGGTGCTGCCCTTTGGTAACTTCTGTTAAGAGTTGTTCAAGGTCAGACACCGAAGCAATCCCTTTACCTATTGTGAGAAATGTAGCTCGGTCTCTTTTCAGTAACCGCGTTCGAAATTTTGCGCCTGTATGCGAACAATTGAAAATAAGCTCCGTCTGCATTATAAATACTAAGAAAATGTTCGGCGTTCGGAATTGTACCTATGTGAACTGTGTCTTGTACTGGCACTGCACTGTTTATTACATCGGCGGCGAAAAAATCCCATTGTCGTTTCAGTAGCCAACCCGTTTCGTCAGCTATTTGTTGTGCTGCATAAAGAGAAAATACTTGCCATCACATTATTTTACTTTTCTTAAAATAACTACTTATATACCGTACCGCTTCTGCCTTTTTTTTGTCGTGAGAGACGGGGGGAAGCGCACCTAAATTCAAAACTTGGCGCATCATTTTCATTTCTCTACTGTCTCCGTCTGCGGAATATGTAAGCATTCGGATTCCCAACTTGTTTAGTTCGGCTTCAATATAATTAGCCCTGTGCTTAACATCGTCTGCCGTAAATCTGTTGTTTGAACAGAAAGAAGCAATCCGGATAGCCGGGATTTGCTCATCCATGGTTTGCGCCATAACAGTGATAACCACAGCTGCACGTTCATATTTTTCGAATAAATTAACAATATCCTCGGCGGTCCTGACAGAAGAAGCTAGCGAATCGGGAAATCCTGCGAATATTTAGTTTTAATGAAAACATTCATAATACATAGAAAAGAACAGAAAATTAATACCATTGCATCGCAGCGGAAGACTAAATCCAATGACTCTGTTTGTCCTTTTATCGTATTCTCTCTGTCCGACGATGGCTGTTCCGTCTTCCGCAATGGAAACGACTGGTGGCAGTCTATGTTTATCCAAAATTTCTTTAAGTAACGCAACATTTACTTCTCCTTCGGGTACTGATTTGTGAAACGAGGATAATTTTCTCTCAATAGTTCTGCAACTAGGAAATATTCCTTCAAAATTAGCACTTAACACTTCATAAAATTTACGACCACCCTGAATATAACTGTACATGGCAAAATGTAATAGTCCAATATCCTTGTCGTAACGATATCCACCAGGTTTTTTTTTAATTTGAACGCTAGCTTGAATGTTCAAGCGTTGAAGCAATGTTCTTCTTGAGCTTGAGTCTTTTGATTGCGTTTTCTGGACAGAGTACGACTCACTACTGCTGTCCGTTACTGAAAACCTGGCTCTCATTAGAAGGCAAGTTAGAAGGTTCCGACCCGACAGTTTCTGATGAAGATGCTCCGGAGCAAAGTCTATTAGGTTGTGATTGTGAAATTTGGGCTTGATTACTTTGACCACTGGTTCCTGGGGTTGCCCCATGACTTGTAGCATCATGACCGTGCTTCCTTTTGTGGAAATTATTGATGTGATTCACATAAGCAGAAAATTTCCAGCCGACATGTTTGTCACCATTTACGTTAAACGGCGCTATTTTACACGTAGAACAAGTAATTTTAGGCTGTTCGCTTTCATGATTGTCAATCGTCCATTTAATAGACGGTAAATCCCACGTATCACGAAGTTTGCTTTTTGAAATCCAATTGAATAAGTATTCCTGTAACGATTTTCCCTTTCGTCTTATCACGCGTGTAGTATTTTGTGTTTCTTCAAGTGTTCCTTCTAACGTAACGTTTGTCATATCACTTTGGCCTTCTGAAACATTTGCAGCACGACTTACGACTCGCATCACAGAATCTATGGGAAGAACATTAGTAGGGCTAACTTCTTGTAATCCTCCATTCACAGGCATATCAGCCAAGCCATCAGCACTGTTATTTTTTTTCTCCCTGACTCTGATGAACTGAAGGTAGACACTCTCTTTCTTTTGCGTCCTGATGACGGTAAAATGTCATAGGAAAAGTTTTCTTGACTTCGCGCTGTTATTTTTTGAGCAGTGTCAACAACATCAGCAATTAAAGCTTTTTCTCCTGGCATAAAACTAAACTTCGAAGGAATTTTTGCAAACATTTCTCCAAAAATGCTGACTTTCTCAGCTTCGGGTAAGTCAGCAACGTAATCTACATCAGCAAGGATTGTTCTTACAAAATGTTCTAATTCAGCACAATCGGGATTTATTCGAGCCAAAGTACGAAAAGAACTATAACCGAGCTTTAATAATATGCACTTGATTTTTGGGGTAACATTTATGTCAAATTCTGTATGCAGAATAGAAAAAACACAGTTTTCCCCCATTTTCGTCACTCTTGGCACTAGATCGCAGATACAGGTGTTCAGAACCGCACGACAAAGTAGTCTACATTCAACTGAAACAAACCAAATATGCGAAAATTCTACTTTTTTTCCGAAAAGATTCATTTTTTTCACTTTTTTCAATTTTTTTTCACTTTTTTACCTCTTACTTCTCAAAGTGACGAAAAATAAATTTTTAGTCGCCACTTCCCCTTTTTTTCTCATTTGGACTATATCATATTGGGGCGTTTCAAGCATCTTTTTCTTCTCTTTTATTTGTAGAACTGATTCCCGCGCATCAAATTTTTTCATTTTCTAGTCCTTTTTTGAGTGTCGAACCCCTTGATGTTACAGTTGTCGCAATATGTTGTGAAACTTGGAATGCATGACCGTGGAGTTCGTGGTCAGAAAGGGGATGACGCGATAATGACGAGAAGAATCAGTCGCATTGCACTTCATAAAGCATATAATAACAGAAATTTTGTAAGTTCCGATGTCTATATATTCTTCTCGAATTTATGCTTCAAATGAGTTAAAACATGTAGATAGACGCAACTTCTTCTAAGTCGTTTTTTTGCCTTTTTTTTCAAGGCATTGTGTTCTCGTCTTAATTTTCTTTTTTCTTTTGTCGATTTGTAGGGCTTCGATATCGCCATTATAACAATGGACTCGCCCGTCACTTACTCAAAAGCCATTTCGCCCGTCTGCTTGGCACCTGCAAGTGGTGAACTCGACGTCTACGCAGGAGAAACTGCCTCCGTCATGGGATGGGGAGATCTACAATTCGGTATATAGGCTATATTACGTATGATGAACACATCGCCAATAAGGCGTGATGTCAACCAACTCATTTTCAAATAACCAATTTAATTTACTCTAAGAAAAAAAAAAAAAAAAACGGCTGTTTTTGTATCAGCGTAATGTTTTAATTTGATTCACATAGAGGCTAATGCTGGTTCGCAAAAGCTAATGCAAGCTCAAGTTCCGATCATAACGAACAACGAGTGCAAGGAGGACATGGTAAAACCTGTCAATATTTTTTTCAACCACTGGCTGTGTATCAGGACCACTGATTCCAGTACATGCCAAGTATGAAGCGTCGAGTAATTTTGAAATAGTCTATTTACAATCAACTAAACAAGCGGAAATTCGTTCTATACCTTTATTTAAAGGGTGACAGCGGTGGTCCGCTCGTTGTGCAATCTGAGCCGAATGGTCCATGGCACCAAGTCGGCATCGTCAGTTGGGGATATAGTATGGAACTTTCATTATTGCCATTTTCAAAAAATCGAATTTGTTATATTTAGCTACATACGTATTGCTTTTTTCCGATTTTTATTCGTGATACGTTTTTTTATGTAGGATGCAGTAATCCGGCACATCCTGTTAGTTTTTTCACGAGGGTAAATTGGCTAAGAGGATGGATTAACGGAAACATGAGGGATTGATGGGCGTGATTATTTACACATCGTCACACGTTCCAAAGGCTACATATGACACGACACACGGCGAAATGGCAAACCTGTTTGGAAAAGTGCATAACTCTGAGATTCGAAAAAGATCGCTAAGTTTTGTGCCTTTATCCTTCATGATTTTCTCGGTTTCTATTTAAAAATTCAATTGCTGATTTTATTTGAAGCAAAAAGTAGCAAGTTTCTTTTGTTGTTCTGCAAATATCTTCTGTCTCGGCTTATAGCTTTCTAAATTTTTCAAAAAACAAATTTAGATCTGAATAAAAAAATTGCAATTCAAAACATTTAACTGACGATTATTGATTTGATTTTCTTTCTAACAAATTTCTTATTGGTTGTATTAGGTGTGGCACATTGGATTGTCCACATCATCGTTATTTTAAAAAATGGCCATGGGTGACTATATGAAGGGCATCTATAGCGTGTAGGCTACTAACGAAATAGTTGAATGATCTTGATCGGGCAGAAAAACGGTGCACCAAAATACCCGCAGCGCACAATCAAGACAACCCACACAAATTGGGTCGACCACCGACCCAAGCAATGCAGGGCCCAGTGCTAGTGAAAACGGGCTTATAACTTTGAAACCAATTTTCTCGCGGCAAATCTTACCTGAAATTCAAAATCCTCGCTCAATTTCAAAAAACAAATTGCAAAAACAGCAAAGGCTATAGCCTTCCCACTTTTGCCATTTTTGGCTGCAGGCATTAGGCTTCCTGACGCTTGACAATATTTCTATAACCACCACCTGTTCTAAAACTGCTTTTTCACGCGTTGTTTTTGTAATATTTTGTTACATTATACATTCATCAAAATGAAATGTTTATCATTTTGCAAAATGTATAAAAATTCGTTTTTTAATTCATTCCTTGACAAAGTTAACGTCCATTTAGCTTCCAGGGACTGTTTGCGTTATATAAGCGCCACTTTAGAAGTATGTATAGACACTGTAGCAGACATGTTAGACACATGTCTGACAAAACAAAGTCGGCATTTCTTAAGAGTTTATTCAACAAGTCAAATAAACCAGCCCCGATCGCTTGACACTTATGATGATTGGGTTCAGGCGTTGCTACTAGGAAAGGCTACGCCATCAAAAACTACGCTATGAAACCGGTCCACAGACCCCAGCCGTTTCATCCCGCGGGCAAGTTCTGGCAAGCTCTTCCTGTTCCCATCTTGCGGGAATTCCCCCAGCACGAGTCTTACGCTCTGTGAAACGCTGTTGTGCTGTAAGATACCTGGCACACATCCCCATGATGGACCCGTCTACAAAAAGCAATCAGTACAGTAGAAACGTTCAGAGTTCTTATAGCTGGCCGCATTACCATCCGTTGATGTACGGTGAAGCGCGTGTTGAACCAGAGTCACCTCCTAATAGCGAGAGCCGTATGGCCAGCTTGTAGGTCTACCTCTACCCATCAACGTATTTTCAGCGGAGTGGATGCTTTTCCAAATTCCTGGCCTTTTTTTTTGTAAGTTTCGTGTGTAGGGGAGAAAATAATACATTGAGACACTTTTTTATTTTTTGTTTCCCTTCTTCTATTTTACCTATTTCCGTTAGGATCATAACTGCGCGCATATGAGAATTTCAATAAATTAAGTATAACTATCGCAGATTTATAGTTTTTAAATATATTTTTATGTTTTTCATATTTTTTTGTATTTTTCGTATTTTTTGCCTAAAAATATTGGGGTGTACGAATATTTTGTCGAGCTGACAACGCCCAGACTATATGGGAGACCTTGTCACTAAAGTTGGTCAATTGTCGAATTTAAAAAACGGGAATGATATTGCATGGTTCCGGAACGTAAACTGTTAAGATGCAAAAAATTGGCGTATTAAAATTGCACTAAATATTCTATCGTTTTCGGTAAGTTCACCAACACAAACACACGCATTGTTAACATCGTTTACTTTTTATTTGATAAGTTCATTCTAAAAGGCGTCGCCCCTATAGCAGATAACTTGAAACGAGTTAAATACAACGCTTGTTTGGTGGCGATGGCCTTGAAACCTTATTTAGAATATATTATTGATGCAAATTTTAATTCATTTAGATTCAGTGATGAAGGTCAGCGAAATACAGCAACTAGGATACCTTATTTGATATTAGTGACATCGTCAATGTTATGAAACCAAAAATGTCGTTATACAAAACAAGTATATTTTTTTTTTCAATAATTTTTTGAGTTTCCAAAAGTGAGCGAAATAAATCTTTAAAAAAAGAACTCAACACATGCAATGGGTGGGGACGCAAACGTCCGTATGCTAGCCGTAATAAAAGGCGCGTTATCGCAGCAAACAAAATCAGAATCGGCTCGTTCAGCACCTGAAGATTAACGTCTCCGTCGTCGAAGCGCTTCCATAACATCGGTGGTGAATTGCGGTAATATTATTAAACATGAATTAAATAGATTTTGCTATTAGTGTATTTTTAAGTTAGAAAAAGAATTGAAGTATCATGTTGCAAAGCAAGTATTAGGCTATATTAAATATTTGACAGAACTTATTCCAATATTATATACAGCACGTAATATATACGTAGCCTATGTGATGCAAAAGAAGTTCAAGAATACATGGGAATGATGAAAGTCAATGAGTTTGCAGCCGTTTTCGTGGCAGCCATCGCTTTACTGGGCCAAGTCCATGGCCACGTTTATCAGACGAATGACGCCATCGTTTTCGAAAGTATGATCACCTAAAAAAACATATTTTTATGCCATTTCACTATTAAATAAAAATGTTCTCTTGTCATTGTTAAATTGTTTGATAAATTTATGTTAATGTTGCAACAACAACAATTATCTATAATGTATAGGGTCTATAATACAAATTTTTGTTCTTTGATTGATTGAATTCTAACAGTCGACCGGGCATCGGATGGCTCTTTTCTTGCAAAGAGTTTCCCGTTCAGCCAATCAGATTTTATGCCAATCAAAAATTTCCTGAATAGTGGCCTCGTTCCTAATTCACACATTCCGTTCGTCGAGCCGATCGCAGAAGTGAATTCGTACAGCATCGGCCTGCATTCGCAGCAGCAAGGTCCGATTTTTTACAGCTGGTTGCACCATCCTTTCGTGTATGATGGAGGCTATGGTATTCCAGCAATCGGTTCCATCAGGGCCGGACAGACAATCAAACAAGAAACCAAACAGAACAGTGTTCCTTGTGGCGCTGGACCTGATGATCAAAATCAGATTGTCAGTGGCACAGAAGCTACTCCGAATTCTTGGCCTTTCATAGTAAGCTTTTTTGTAGCGCTTTATATGATGAGCAACAAGATAAAATGATTTTAAAATTAAAAACCGCTTGATCTTCGTGTATTTCTTGTATATAATAGGTAGGTCTTATGAGACCTGGCAGTGGGATAGTCCATTGCGGCGGATCTTTAATTTCTGAAACAAAAATTCTGACAGCAGCCCATTGTTTTGAACGGTAATAGATTTTGGCGTCTATTATTGATGCACTTCATCAACAGTTGCTTCCAAATGATTTATAATGAAATATTATTCTCGGTTGATTTGTTGGTTATAGAATGTCCATGTATGAGTTGTCGCAATATGTTGTGAAACTTGGAATGCATGACCGTGGAGACGGTGACCAGAAAGGGGATGACGCGATAATGACGAGAAGAATCAGTCGCATTGCACTTCATAAAGCATATAATAACAGAAATTTTGTAAGTTCCGATATCTATATATTCTTCTTGAATTTATGCTTGAAATGAGTTGAAACATGTAGATAGACGCGACTTCTTCTAAGTCGTTTTTTTGCCTTTTTTTCAAGGCATTGTGTTCTCGTCTGAATTTTCTTTTTTCTTTGGCCGATTTGTAGGGCTTCGATATCGCAATTATAACGATGGACTCGCCCGTCACTTACTCGAAAGCCATTTCGCCCGTCTGCTTGGCACCTGCAAGTGGTGAACTCGACCTCTACACCGGAAAAAAAGCCTCCGTCATGGGATGGGGAAGGACAATACTCAGTAAAGGCTATACGCATGGGCGTATGGTTGGCAATGTGTCCATATTTATATGAACACATTGCCAACAACGCGTGATCTCAACCAACTCACTTTCAAATAACCAATTTAATTTACTCTAACAAAAAAACCAAAATGGCTGTTATTTATGTATCAGCTTCATGTTTTGATTTGATTCACACAGATGTTATTGTTGGTTCGCAAAAGCTAATGCAAACTGAAGTTCCGATCATATCGAACGGCGAGTGCAGGCAGAACATGCCAAGTACTGTCAATATTGTCAACCACATGCTGTGTGTCAGTGCTGCTCAATCCAGTACATGCCAAGTATGAAGCGTCGAGTAATTTTGAAATAGTTTATTTACAATCAACTAAACAAGCGGAAATTCGTTCTATACCTTTATTTTTAAAAGGGTGACAGCGGTGGTCCGCTCGTTGTGCAATCTGAGCCGGGCGGTGCATGGCACCAAGTCGGCATCGCCAGTTTTGGACCGTTTGGTATGCAAATTTCGTTATTGCCGTTTTTATATACGTGTTGTTTTTTTTCCGATCTTTTATTCGTGATACGTTTTTGTATGTAGTATGCAGGGATCCTGATTTCCCTGCATCTGTTTCCACGAGGGTAAATTGGCTAAGAGGATGGATTAACGGAAACATGAGGGATTGATGGGCGTGACTATTTACACATCGTCACACGTTCCAAAGGCTACATAGGCCTATGACACGACACACGGCGAAATGGCAAACCTGTTTGGAAAAGTGCATAACTCTGAGATTCGAAAAAGATTGCTAAGTTTTGTGCCTTTATCCTTCATGATTTTCTCGGTTTCTATTTAAAAATTCAATTGCTGATTTTATTTGAAGCAAAAAGTAGCAAGTTTCTTTTGTTGTTCTGCAACTATCTTCTGTCGGCTTATAGCTTTCTAAATTTTTCAAAAAACAAATTTAGATCTGAATAAAAAAATTGAAAATCAAAACATTTAACTGATGATTATTCATTTGATTTTCTTTCTAACAAATTTCTTATTGGTTGTATTAGGTGTGGCACATTGGATTGTCCACATCATCGTTATTTTAAAAAATGGCCATGGGTGACTATGAAGGGCATCTATAGCGTGTATAGGCTACTAACGAAATAGTTGAATGATCTTGATCGGGCAGAAAAACGGTGCACCAAAATACCCGCAGCGCACAATCAAAACAACCCACACAAATTGGGTCGACCACCGACCCAAGCAACGCGGGGCCCAGTGCTAGTGAAAACGGGCTTACAACTTTGAAACCGATTTTGTCACACCAAATCTTACCTGAAATTCAAAATCCTCACTCAATTTCAAAAAAGCAAATTGGAAAAACAGTAAAGGCTATATAGCCTTCCCACTTTTGCCATTTTTGGCTGCAGGCTTTCTGTGAATTGATTTCGGGTATAGGCTTCCTGACACTTTACAATATTTCCATATCCACCATCACCTGTTCTAAAACGTTTTTTCACGCGTTGTTTTTGTAATACTGTAATATTATACGTTCATCAAAATGAAATGTTTATCATTTTGCAAAAGGTATAAAAATTCGTTTTTTAATTCATTCCTTGACAAAGTTAACGTCCATTTAGCTTCCAGGGACTGTTTGCGTTATATAAGCGCCACTTTGGAAGTAGTCTAACATGTCTGACAAAACAAAGTCGGCAATTATTAAGAGTTTATTCAACAAGTCAAATAAACAAGCTCCGATCACTTGACACTTATGATGATTGGCTTCAGGCGTTGCTACTCGGAAAGGATACGCCATCAAAAACTACGCTGTACGAAACCGGTCCACAGACCCCAGCCGTTTCATCCCGCGGGCAAGTTCGTGCAAGCTCTATACCTGTTCCCATCTTGCGGGAATTCCCCTATGACGAGTCTCACGCTGTGTGGAACGCTGCTGTGCTGTAAGATACCTGGCAAAGTTATGTCAGTTCTTTGTTCATCTTGTGTTGGGCTTTTTTTTTCCGCCATATAGCTACTATAATATATAGATAATATACAGGAAAGAAAACAACACACGCTCAGGTGTACAATTTTCGGTACTAAATAACCTGATTGAGTTGCTAAAACATCGAGAAAGGTGGCAGGTGCGTTGTTTCCATATAAGAGGTAACTTGAACCGGCATGAAAAATAAAGTCCTTGGCTCATGTCACTGACCCTCGCTCAATCCAAATAATTTGGATTCCATAATGAATGCACGTTTGACTTTGATTGAAATGAAAAGGCCAACCGAACCGAACAGCTTTATACACGTTGTCTGCTGTGCAATGACATCTTTAATGTTCTCAAACCTTAGCAGTCGTCAAAGAAGGGATGACAACAACTTGGATAGCATAATAATATCGCCAATGTCATGAACACCAAACTTGTCGTTACGAAACAAGTTTTTCCTTTTCATTAACTCCTTTTCTTCTCTTTTCAAATAACGATTTTATATATCCCCTCGATTAAAAGCGTCTGAGTCTTATTTTTGTTGATTTGGATTGGAATATATACAGGCGGACCTATAGCCTATATATTAGTTCCACTGCATTATAGGCCTAGGCTATTATATACATGAAGCTATATACCGTTCCGACCTGGACGGACGACGAATGCAAGGAAATCTACTCAGATCATGGCCAAATTTCTAACCATATGCTGTGTGCCCCTATACTAGTTCATCTGGTGTACGTATATATACCCGGTAGGCCTATATGAATCGTATAAAGTCAATTTGAAATTTTAACAATGAATCATACAAGCAAAATTTCGTTATCCACCTATATCAAGGGTGACGATGGCGGTCCACTCGTCGTTCAATCTGAGGAGGACGGTCTTTAATACCAAGCCGGCATCATGAGTTGGGAAAATGGCATGTAGTCTATTATGCAGTAATAGGGGATATATATATATAGCTTTATTGTTTATTGCATGAAGCCTTTGTACGTCTCATCGAAGTTGCTGCGCGTTCACCACAGCACGGCGAAATGGCAAACCTTTCTGCATCATGCAAATTAAATGATTTCTATTCAGAATTGAATGGTAATCACGGAAATCAAGTTCATTCTTCAACATAAAGCCTAATATTTTTTGAATTAAACGTAAAAAGCACAATTATTAATGAGTCAAGTGTAAACAAGGACAGAGAAATCTAGTACGCTGTCGAAAACCAAAATTGATGTCAGTATTCTAATTGAATATTGCTTATCCACGATCTTATTGAGAACAAAAAAATTCTAAATTCAATTTGGTTAGCCCCAGGATCTTTTTTTTTTTTAAGCGAGTTCATGAAAAACTTTTGATCAAATGCAAGAGCTACGCTAAATGCTGCAGAAAAATCCCCGCGGTTCAACCGTGGGGATTGTTTTTTGTTTTTGGCTTTTTCTTTTCCTGTTTGTCTGGTGTTTAAAAATTCTTGTCGCCTTTCGTTCTTGTCGTCTGTGCAACTCTCGTCGCTCCAACTGAAATGAGACAAGAGGATTGAACAGGTTATGCAGAAGAATCTGGATTCAAAACATTAGATGCTTGACACACGGAATAGTCTATAGCCTATAATCGTTATGGACAAAGATAGCGAATGGTTTGAGAATTGAACTTGAAACTTGAAACACACACACACATTGATAACATCCTACATTTAATTTGTTGCAAAGAAGTAAAGAAAAATGAAATAACAGAAAAAAGGCGTTGCCCCTTAACAGATTTAAACTTGTGGCGATCTATATATGACCAAACACAACAGTGAATACAAATTTTACTTGGTGCGGGCGAGACGATGAATGTCGACGCGATGGCAACAACAACTGGGACACCTTGGGTAAGAACATGGTCAAACCAAACGCGTTGTCGCAGTGGACAAGACAAGACGCGGCTAACTGAGCAGAATAAAAACGTCTCCGTCGTGGAAACCCTTAAAACACATCGGTGGTGAGTAAATAGCCTATATAAGCAAAACAAGAAGACAAAGTGAATAATTTAGCTATAGTGATATTATTATTCCAAGTTTAAAAAAAAATAATAAAATCTATTATGTCACAAAGCAAGTGTGAAATATTTGACTAAACTGATTCCATATTATTACACACATATATGTGCTGTGGTATATATATATAGTGAAAGAATAATAGGGATGTTGAAAGTCAATGAGTTCGCATCAGCCGTTTTCGTGGCAGCCATGGCTTTGCTGGGCCAAGTCGATGGCCACATTTATCAGACGAACGACGCCATCGTTTTCGCGGGTATAACTTTACTATAATATATGCAACGTTTAATAACGTTCCAATAATAACGCAACGAAATCTTCAACAATTCACTAATTTTATTATAATTTCTTTTTTTATTATTCAATTCATTAATTCTAACAGTCGACCGGACGTGGGATGGCTCTTTTCTTGCAAAGAGTTTCCCACTTAGTCCATTGGATTTTGTGCCAATAAAAACGTTCCTGAATGGCGGCCTTGTGCCTAACTGGCACATTGTCCCCTCGGCTGAGCCGTCCCCATCACAAATGAATTCGTACAGCATCGGCCTGCATCCGCAGCAGCAAGGCCCGAATTTTTACAGCTGGTTGCACCATCCGTTCGTCTATGGCGGAGCCTTCATAGTTCCGGCAATCGATTCTAGGAGCGGCCAGACACTCAAACAAGAAACCAAACAGAACAGTATTCCTTGTGGCGCTGGACCTGACAAGAGTAGCATTGGCGGTGGCGAGCAAGCTGTTCCGAATTCTTGGCCTTTCATGGTAAAGCTTTTTTATATATAATATCACTAGGCTAATAGGTCTATACATAATTAGCAATAAGATAAAGATTGTAAAATAAAAAAACAGAACGCTTGTTCTTCGTGTATTCCTTGTATGTAATAGGTGGGCTTCATGACGCCTGACAGTGGCAAGGTCAATTGTGGTGGATCTTTAATTTCGGAAACTGAAGTTCTGACAGCGGCTCAATGTTTTGAAAGGTAATAGCCTATACAAGATAGACATACATCACTTTTATGGATGCACTTATTCATCTGCAGTCGCTTCCGAATGGTTTTTAATGATTTATTTTTTATTTGGTTAACTTGTTTGTATACCTGTATTAGAAAGTCCGTGTTTCAGTTATCGCAAATGGTTGTCAAACTTGGGATGCATTACCGTGGAGACGGTAAATACGAACCGGATGACGCGCTTGTGACCAGAAGAATCAATCACCTGGCAGTTCATAAAGCATATAATACCGGCAATCGTGTAAGTTCCGCTGACAGCATTCTTGCTGTCGATTTCATGCTGATGCAACAAACGAGTTGAAACAAGTAGTCTATATACATATAGTATTAATACAGATCAAGATCAGGATTTCTTCTTTTTTTGCTTGTCTATATTTGTATGTAGTACTTTGATATCGCCATTATAACGATGGACTCGGCCGTCGCTTACTCAAAAGCCATTTCGCCCGTCTGCTTGGCACCTGCAAGTGGTAAACCCGATGTCTACGCCGGAGAAACTGCCGTCATTTTGGGTTGGGGAAGGTTAGGAGACGGTATGTATGGGCTAATAACAATTTCATCAATTGAAACAAAAAATTGAATTAATAGAACAAAAAATGAACAGCTCTTTCTGTATATATGTCAGCTTAATAATGTTGATTCGATTTGCGACACACAGACGAGGACTTTTCGCCTACGTTAATGCAAGCTAACGTTCCGATCATGACGAACGAGGAGTGCAGGAGAATCTACACGGAGCCTGGCCAGATTCCTAACCATATGATGTGTACCTCTAGTGCTTTATCCGATGCGTGCGAAGTATATAAATCGCAGAGTCATTGTGAAATTTCATATATTAATCGTCCTGGCCAAATTTCGTTTGCATATACAGGGTGACAATGGCGGTCCGCTCGTCGTGAAATCTAAGGAAGACGGCGCATGGTACCAAGCCGGCATCGTCAGTTGGAGACGTGGTATGTGGAGTTTTCGTTATCGGCTTTTTATGTTTTGTAATGCTTGTTTTTAACGAAATTGTGTTCATCATTCATGATCCCTTTTTATATGAAGGATGCAAGAGTGCGACTTATCCAGCAAGTGTTTACACGAGGGTGAATTGGCTAAGGGGATGGATTAACGGAAACATGAAGAATTGATTGGCGTGATTATTTATACATCGTCACTCGTTCCAAAGGCTACGGCGAAATGGCAAATCTTTTTGGAAAAGCAAATCATATAGCATAAATAACTCTGAGATTGGAAATCGCGACATTGGGCTGTGCAATAAATATTGATTTCCTCCTTTTTTTGTTTTGTTTGTATATAGACATTCAATTGATTTCATTCTTCGGATAAAGAACCCATTCGTCATCGGCTTATACCTCAAAAAAATGTGTGAAAAACAAATATCATCCGAGTAAAAATTGAATGAATTTGTTATTGGAATAAATATGGTTAATATAGGCTATATATATCTAGTAGATAATGATATATTCTTTTGAAAATGGTGCCAATTGACTTGCTGTAGATAAACGTTTTCACTTTTCGTTTCGCGATTCATTTTCATTTATTTTTTGCGATAAACTATATAACGAAAATGAAAATCAATGAAATTTATAAAAATAAAGTGTGCATATTAGGCCCATAGCTATATAACGTAACCAAAAAATATAGTCGTTAGATACAGCAGCAATTGGCATGGAAGATTTTATCAAATCCATCCAACGTGTCGTAAGAGGAGTCTTCGCTATCAAGGCTATAGTATATAGCCTATAGGCTATGTATGTAGCCTAGCCTACTTGACACGGTCATTTATCAATCAGCATTGTCAGTTGTTTTCGTTCTGAAACGACCAAACATTTTGATATTTTATTTGTCTCCTGTTTCGCTTGGTAACGCATTTCAAAACCTGAAGGACAGAACAAATTTGGACAGGTTAATGAGCGAGACGACTGATGATTTTAAAGAAAAAGGTGTGGCACTGTCAACTCTTATATTGCTTATCGCTTTACCAGCAAAAATGCTAACGGGTGACTGAACTTTGATTGTGCATTTTTTTAAAGGTCATTTGACGTAGAATGATAGACATACAGGCCAGCCAGCTGTTGCTGTGGTCATCTGATCCATTTTGCTACTGATCAAGTCCATAAAAATCAAATGAAGGAAGGTGAATTCGCATTCTGACGATTAAAACACGCAAAACTACTCACGAATAACTGATGGGGCAAACAAAATATTCTGGTGAATCGTTTTTAAGAAAGACAAGTATTTCTTAGATCGAATCAATTCCTGTACAATAGAAACAAAACAAAAAACAGAAACATACAAAAAAAAAACACCAAGAAAACTCGCAAGGGCGTTGTCCCGAACCATTTGAGACAAAATAGGGAAACCCCCTGAAAATGCAATTCTTTTCTGATGCCAGTGACATTGAGCCCCCCAAATTTGGATGTTTTCAGCACCAGAATTATCGTTTTCAAAAAGAAGTTTTATTTATCCTTTTCCAATGCAATTACTGATGATATTGGACGGATAAATACGTGAGGAAAATTAAAAAATCAAACAAAAATTAATCATTACCAAATAAAGGAAGTTTAACTTGGAGTGTTGGGAGGTGCCGTAACGTCCGCATGATTCACATAAAAAGAGCGCGTTGTCGTGGAGAAGAGTATCAGAAGCGTCTCGTCCAGCAGAACAAGAAACGTCCTCATCGTGGAAGCGCTCAAACGCATCGGTAGAGTATAGCTACATATTATTACGGTATAAGAATATATATATAGCATAATATAGAAATGAATCATTTTGCTTGTATAGTTTTCTGTTTAAAAAAAGAATATTTAAACGCGTTTAAAGCATTGGTCAAACTAATTCGAATGCTGTATATAATATGCACGTGTACGCATGTAAAGCCTGTGTTTATATAGAAATGGAAAGGATGGCCATGCATAATATAGAAGTGAATCATTTTGCGTGTATAGTTTTATGTTTAAAACAAAGACTTAAATGTGTCGTTAAAGCCTTGAAATTCAACTAATGCTGTTGTATACAACGTATGTAGCCTGTGCTGTTATATAGATAATAAAAAATGGCAATGCCGAAAGCAAATGATTTGACAGCAGCCGTCTTCATAGCAGCCATCACCCTGCTGCTGGGCACGGCTAATGGCAGCATTTATCAGACGAACGACGCCATCGTTTTCGAATGTAAGTAATAATTTTGTTGTTGTTTTTGTTTTTCATCTGCTCGTCATTGTTGAATTACTGGATGAAGCAATGACGGAACGAAATAATCAACAAATTACTATTTTTTTTTTTATAATAAATTTTTTTTCGAATTTATTCTTCCCAACAGTCGACAGGACGTGGGATGGCTCTCTTCTCGCAAAGCGTTACCCTCCTAGCCAATCGGATTATTTGCCAATAAAGGCTTTTCTGAATGGCGGCGTTATCCCTCCTTCACACATCCCCATGATGGACCCGTTTACAAAAAGCAATCGGCACAGTAGCAACGTTCAGAGTTATTATAGCTGGCTGCATTACCATCCGTTGATGTACGCTGGAGCGCGTGTTGCTCCAGAGTCCCCTCCTAACGAGACCCGTACAGCACAATGCGGTGCTGGGCCTACTGATAGGTCTACCCATCAACGTATTATCGGCGGAAGTGAGGCTATTCCCAATTCCTGGCCTTTTGTAGTAAGTTTCGTGTGTAGAGCTATATACATTATATAGCGCTGCGTATAGTCTATATTTAACACAATCTATAGACTATACATTGACTGGCTGTAACCTAAAATCAATTGTTTGTTTTTCGTGATTTAATTTCAGGTAGGCCTAAGCATAGTAACTGGTGAGGGGAACTTAATCATCTGTGGCGGATCTCTAATTTCCGAAACTAAAGTTCTGATCGCGGCTCGCTGTGTAGAAAGGTATATAAGGGATAGGCTCATATGTTGTTTATATAATAGACAAGTCAGTATTACTATTTCGCATTAAAACACGATAGATTTGATTTTATATATATATTTTTTTTTGTTTCATTTCTTTTTTTCGCTTGGCTTGATTCGTTTTGTTTAGATTCAGCATGATAGATATGTTTTTCGCGACTTTGAAACTTGGCATGCACGAGCTGGATGACTCACAAGCAACGAGGCGAATCTCTCGAATGATGGTCCATAAAGACTATAACCCCAAAACAAACGTAAGTGCCCATGTCTGTAACATATAGTCTAGTCTAATCACATCGATTTAGATTTTGTTTTTGTCTGTCTTAAGTAGTCCATTTTTTTCGATCTAATACTTATTGATGAGCTTTTCTATACAAATTGTAACATCAACGTGTTAATTGCATAGATGTTTTATTTTGTGCTTTGTTTTAGTCTTCTGATATCGCCATTATAACAATGGACGCACCTGTCACTTTCACAAAAGCCATTTCACCCGTCTGCTTGCCGGCAGTAAGTACTAACGTCGATGCCCACGCCGGAAAGGTTGCCTACATCATGGGATGGGGACCGACAATTTCAACTAAAAAACAAGCAGGTACGTACAGAAAAATTGTCAATAACTTGTGTCTAAAATGAATATACATAAAAAAAATATGAATAGTATAAGAAAACAACAACAGCCCCTTGCCAAATAGCTGGCTTTTTGAATATAGCATTTGTTTCTTGTGAAATCACGTGAAATCCGAGTTGTGGTAGCTGCTAACGAGTACTTGGTTCTTTGTGGTAGACCAATAACTTGCATTTTTTTATTTTTTACGAAGCAGCCAAATTGATGAAAGAGGCCGTTTCGATCATAAAGGTTGAAGAATCAGCTGAAACCACACCAGGTACGTACAGAAACATTGTCAATAACTTGTGTCTAAAATGAATATACATTTAAAAAATATGAATAGTATAAGAAAACAACAACAGTCCCTTGCCAAATAGCTGGCTTTTTAAATATAGCATTTGTTTCTTGTGAAATCACGTGAAATCCGAGTTGTGGTAGCTGCTAACGAGTACTTGGTTCTTTGAGGTAGACTAATAACTTGGCATTTTTTTATTTTTTACCGTTTTTTACGAAGCAGCCAAATTGATGCAAGGGGCCGTTTCGACCATAACGTCCGAAGAATGCAAGGCCATCTACCGGAATCCTGGTCAAATTTCTCGCTCTATGTTGTGCGCTTCTAGTAGCGTATCCGATTTTTGCCAAGTAACAAATCGTCAAATCATTTCGACAATTTTTTTGCCATTATCTGTGTAAGCGAAAATCTTATTTCTGTACAGGGTGACATTGGCGGTCCACTGGTTTTACAAGCTTCCAACGGATTGTGGACTCAAATCGGCATCGCTAGTTGGTCAGCTGGTATGGAGTGTCTTTTGTTTTTTTGTTTTTTACATTGACTCAAACCTTTGAAAAGTCATCAACTTTCTTATGTCGTTTCATTTTAGTGAGATTTAATTATAATTTTTTTTTTGGTTTTGTTTTGATTGCAGGGTGCCAAAGTGAAACTGAAACTGCAAGTGTTTACACGAATGTGGCGTTGCTAAGACCGTGGATCAACACGAACATGATCGATTGATGTGTGACACAACGCAAAAGATACACGACTCGGCAAACGGACAAAGATTATTCGAAACGTGCATTAACTTTGAGTTTCCTATTTAAAAAAAAATATATTATTCATTCTTCCAATTGGCTTGACACATCTGAAAAAAGATGAAAATTGGTGTCCAGATTTTTTGTTTTCTGAATACAAACTGCAAATCAAAAATTCCATGGATTGTTCGCTATTATGATCGGATGATTGGAATGGTAATTCTTTTAATTCAAAAAAACGTCATCATTGATTTGAGCCTGTTACACGAAACCGGGAGGGAAAACAATGACCAGTCATGGAAGATGTTCCTTGAAATATATATGAACAAAAAAAATGTGTTAAAGGATGTCGGTCGAGCTTGGAGTCTTACAAACGATGATGCCCAGTGATTGGAGCCTGTAATAAGCTTCGTTACTATCCGACCAAGCGTCTCCGTCGAGCCGGACGATGGACGAAGCGGCCGATTGGCTCAGTCGAAACCCAACGGCCGGACAATCGTTCAATGGCTGAGTCGCTAAATGCTGCGCGGTGTGAGCAAGGGATACGCTGCTCTTATTAGAGCCCAGGTTGATGATGATGTCGGCTGCATCCTCTTCGTCGGGCACTTGTTTCTCCGTGATGCTGGCCCATCGACGATGAGGCCAACTGTTGGGGCTGACCTGGCCACCCATCAGCGCATCGTGCTCGTTCTCGCTGTCGCTACTTTCGCTTACATTCGTCCTCCTATCATGTATATTAACGATCCAACAAAGACCCCACATTTATTTTATATAGCTAGATCGACTCATTGTCATTGGCAATTATGTTTTCAACCTTAATTGCGGAGGAAAAGCGGATGTGATGAGGTACAGATCGTCCGTTTGGACCTCAACTGAACGCAGCTGTTGCTTGCCTTCCAGTAGCGGCCTCGAACTGTTTCTCATTTTCAAACTACTGGAATCTGTTCCATTGGATTCTTCATGATTTCAAACTCCATCGAGACACAATAAAAAATAGTTTTACCTGCAACTAGGTCCAACTGACTGCCAAATGCCCGACGTAGGAACGTCATGTTAGTCCTACTTTTGCTATCTCCATTCGTATTACCGGCCGGCTGATCAGCCGGAAGAGCGTGATGGATCGATTTAGTGCTACTGTTATTAACCCCCGTGATTTTTTTTTAAAGAATAAAAACACAAAAGCAATTAATATAGATGCTGATGTAAATATTAGTAGCCTACAGATTAGAAGTTGAGTTTTGAATTCGTACTCGTTTGTCAAGCGATTAGAGGTCACGCGGCTGACATTCCCGCGATGTGGTCCATCTCCCCTGTTGTACACATACAAAGAATAATAGTAATAGAACAAGCCCAAACATGAAACGTTGAAATGTGTTGAATACCAGCTTTGATCGTGGTTTGTGATTGAGCTGCCACGAATTGTGGATTGAGTAGCGTGATTGCTCGAGCTGCTGAACGCGCTCGACTGATTCGCATTGTACTTCATCTGCTGTCACGTTTCATTTGAGTTAACTATGACCAGCACATACTGAAAATAGTGTTTTTGATTTACCGTCCCACCGACGATGTGAATACGCAAATCTGCCGACGTGGTGAACGCCGATCTGTTGTTCTTCTCCGGTTTGAAGATGATGATGTACAATTTAGGACCGAAGAGGAGGACGAGCGTGACGACGGCGCTCAGCGAGACGCACATGCACAGCGTGATTGTCTTCGATTCGTTGCCGCTAAAATAAATGGGGACGAACGCCACCCAAATCACGCACGTCGTGTACCTTTAGTTTTGAAAGAAAATTCCGATTTGAATTTGATCCGTCAAAGAAATGGACACGAAAACGACGTAGGTATAGCCTACATGGCGAATCCAATGAATTTGGCTTCGTTGAAGTTCTCCGGTAGATTGCGCGTCTTGACGGCGTAGACGGTGCACATGCCGATCAGGAAGAAATCGAATCCGAGCGGCGCTATGAGTCCGCGCGTCGTCGTGTCGCAGATGATCAACACGCGGGACCGAGACGGGTAAAATTTCACGGCGTCCGCAGGTTCCAAAATCAGCATGGACACTATCAAAATCAGCTCTACTCCAATCATCGTCATCGTAATTAAAATCTATAAATGATTTAATTAAAAAAAAAAAATTAAAACACAAATATAAAATTCAATTCGTCACGTGATATGCGAATCATTTAGAAACAACCAATTGAGAAGAGAGCCGACCTGAGCGGTGAGCGACAGCCAGCGGGATTTCCGCGTGCAAATTCTTTTCTTACTGCCGGCCAAGATGCGCGCGATCCTGTTCGTCTTGGTCAGCAGAGCGGCGAAGATGAGCGAGAAACTGAAGCCGGGCAGGATGCGCGACAGCGTGCAGCTGAGCTTGGACGGCACGGCCAGCAGCGGGAAGGTCGTCAAGTAGCACAACGCCATGCCAACCAGGATGATGTAGGTCAATTCACGCGTCGACGCCTTGACGACGGGCGTGTTGTTGTGCCAGGCGAAGACGGCGGCCGTGGCCAGCGTGGCCAGCAGACCCACCACCGACAGCGTGACGGCCACAATCGATTGGACGTCGCTCCACTTGCCGAATTCCGCCGTGATTTCTTTGCACTCTGCGCGACATTTGATCATCATAGAAGTTCATTGCGAATCATTTGCATATGTATCAAGGTCGTTCGTTCAGTGGTTAATAACATAAGGAGGAGGGAAACATTCTGGAACACGAGAAACGGCATTCAATCGTGTGTTATATATTTGCTATTCAATCCGTGCTCAGCTGCTGATTGTCAATTGAGATGCAATTATTGTTGAAGCTCGACAGCACGTACAGTCTATACGCAAAGGACTTGGACTACATGTCAACAGTTTTTTTGTCTTTTACCCAACGACTGCGGCTTTATGGTAATGAGGATCCAAGTGATGGCCCATCCTATACATCCACTGACATTGATTTAGTTAAGTCTTTTTTATTTGCCGCTTGGTTGCCTCGTCGGCATTCTGATGGATGTGGGCGAGCTAATACGAGTCGATCGCGATGCGCATTGCATTTTGATATAATTGTCTTTCTTTTTTTTTTGTGTGTGTGTGCTGTGTGTTTTGTTTGTGTATATTACCGTTGGTTTGCAAGTCGGGCCAGTATCCCCACTGGCAATCCTGGCAGGCCGTCTCGTTGAGAACGCGCTGATGAGCATCGCACGTCACACATTGCCAACAGCAGCTCAACTCCTTTTGAATGATCTGCCAATCCGTGTTACAATCAAAAAAACATTTAGTTGAATTTGAAAAGAAGATCAGGCACATCTCAATGATACATAGAAGGCCCCTTTTTTTTATGTGATTAAGTTTTCGCCCTAAATGTAAACTCTGATGTTGTTTACGGATGTTCCGATCTAGTTTTCGTATCAATTGGACTGCATTTTTTATCCCCCCTGTCTTCATCGAGTGGTACAACGTTTGTTATCATGGCAAATGGAATGGAAACAACAACACGGACACGTTTTGTCCAAATATTGACGGCTACATGGCAGATTGGAACGACAACCAGTTTCTGTGTTTGGTTCGACCACGTCACACGACGGTCTCACTAAAAACATTATTTCACTCTAATGCATTTGAAGGCCTTCAGCGTAGTTTCTTATTTTTAAGTCAAAGTCTATACAGGACAGGAGCGCTAAATCGGCAGCGAAGAATGGAACAACGAACAAGACGTGACTGACAACCGGTAAATTAATTATATAGATAACGCGCACATCAAAACTATAATAGACCCAGCACAAAAATGTGCACAAAAACAGCATCTAATAATCAGATCAGGTATAACATAAGACTTGAATACGTATATATAATTCGCCATTTAATATCAAATAATTATGCCCAGTTAAACTAATCAACGTTTCTTGTCTCTCTCCTGATGTATAGGCTACACGTGTGTATACATATATACAATTCAAGTCTAATGATATAAAAGAGGCCAAGCAATTTGTGCTCAGATGAGCCTTTATACACATCGCATTTGACTTTAAGCTATAATCGAAGCCTGGAATAAAAAAAATTCTTAAGTACACTAAATTGCCAATCAAATTGAATAACCTTGATCTGTCCCTTTTGACACGGCTCCGAACAGACGGACGTGACCATTTTAGTTGGCCAATCGGGCATGTCCAGCGTGCCATTTCTCCAGCTGCCGATCTGGACGTAGCCGTACTGTTGCTGCTGCACGCCGCTAGGATTGCTCGATGACACATTCAACTCGTGACGTTGGTAATTCATTATGTCGTACCAACCGGGCGGATTGCCGTTCGAGTCAAACTGGACCGTCTCCGTGCCGTAAGGGAAACTGACGTTCAACAAATGATCCTGCCCATACAAAATATAACAATCATCAAATGGATCAAATCAAATCAAATCATTTAAAAAAAAAAAAACCAAAAACAACCCTCAATAGAGATCCGTCGATGGGCAACATGTCTGGACACATTCCCGAACTGTTTGTTCCGCACACGCTCTGCTGTAGGTGATGCAACGCCCAGGCCATGGCCATCGTCGCTTTGATAACGAATCCCATTTTAGTGTCTTGTTTGTATCTGCCCCGGAGGCTCTCTTCTCCCGTGCATAACTTCTTATTGTTTCCGGCCACTTGAAGTGGACGCAACGAATGATTGGCCGCCATTGGAGATGAATTGGAGTCGGGTAAAAGGCAGTCGAAGCGATGCTCCCAGAACTCCTGGAACCAAGGATTTCTCGCTCTCGTGGCCGCGTCCGGTTTCAAAGCGAAATAATCGCGATCGAACGAAGCCACTGGCGGCGAATGGATTCGAATGGATATACCTCCTTCCGCTTCGGCCTCGTAGCCTTGCACGACGTCTAATCGGTCAGCCCATCCATCGCTGTCTCCGTTTATACATCGAAAATCAATAGAAAACATCAAAACAATGAGATATACCACAGCAATTGACGTATATGCGTGTCCATCAGGCGAAGGGGGGGGCGTGTTTAATCAAATGGTTCAGCAATGTCTTTTCCAAAGGGGAAACAGACGTTGAAAACGTACCTGCCCACCAATAGGAAATGTCCAGTCTGATTGAATCGACGGATGGCTTTCAGGATGGCATTGACCGTCTCGCCTTCGCAGAAGCAAACGATGACGCGAGCTTTAGGCTCTTCCATGATTCGCATCAATAGCCGATCGTATTCGTGGTCGACGTCGTTGCTCAGGATGGAATACTCCTTGGCCACGCAGATGCCTTCGCGGTCGGCGTATTCGCGGAACACTTGCAATCCACTCTCTCCGTAACTGCCCTCCGTACTGACGGCCGACACGTAGGTCCAGTTGTAGCGCTGCACGATTTGCAACATGGCCATGGCCTGCAGTTCGTCGGGTGGCACGACCCGCAAGAAATAGCCGAACCGGTTCTTGTCGCTCAGATCACGCGACGTGGCGCTGTAACCGATTTGCGGAATGTGGAACAATTGCAGGAGATTCTGCACCTGGATGCTGACGGCACTGGATCCTGGACCGATGACGCCCACCAACACTTTACGACGTTTGTTATTGTTCGTTGTCGTTGTGCTGGTGGAACAGGATTCTTTGTTCTTTTTGGAACAAGCTGACGGATGCACAGGTGGCGCTGGTGATGTCGCCGTTTGATAATTGCTGTTGCCGCTGGACGTGGTTGTGGCGGCGACCGGCGATGCGGCCACAGCGTCCCGGATGAATTCGAGCGTCTGCTCCAGGGCTACAGGAGCGTACCAGCAATCATCGCGAATTTCCACGCCCAGGCGGATGCCCGGAAGGATGGTCGGATCTTTGTTGATTCGCTCGATGGTCTGGAACGTGGCCTCGGCTCGCTGGATGCCGTACTCTTCCCAAATGCGTCCGCACGTCCTCATGTGCGCTGATTTCTGATCGGGTTGCTCGTGCATCGAAAACAAATAGCCGATGGTCATGTCACCTTCCAAAATGGCCGTCTTTCTCTGAGTCCATTGGCCAGTCACTGGACTCTGCAAAACGGTGGCCATCCACAATATCATCACGAAGGTCGGCAGCATTTTGAAAACGATCGCCATTTCGTGCGTGTCTCGTCTCGGGGCTGGAAACAACGGCAATGTCCATGTGGCGATTCAAAAGCGTCCGCCAGAGTCCTGGCCAAACCAAGTCATTTTTCAATTGAATCCCTTCATCTGAGAATTGATTAAAAAAAAAAAATTTAACAACTTATAAAAACTGCGTGGAACACATCGAGCGATGGTATAGATCATATAATGTTGGCGCGCAAGCTGGAACTCGACTGACCCGGCCACCAGCGGATGGTCTCTAGAAACAGGGGACAGTGCCGAAAAATGGTCGGGATTCTGCGCACTAGGATCCTGTCATACACAACAGGTATAATACATTATGAATAATTAAAAATGCAGAAGGGCATCATGTAATAGGCCTATCTTAATTTCTCCGTTCTATATTCGATTCAAAGCGATTCATTATCCCGTGATTTTGATGCATCTCACGAATCTATATAATGTGAACTCCAATGTCATATTCACGTTAAGATTCCGTTTCTGCTGTATATCCACACAACGTGTAGTGTTACGTATGTAAGCTTCATACATGACGCAATATTTAGCTGCGGGATAGCAATATGCATACAGCATCTTTTGCCCGTTCAAACATGACGGATGGCTGCTGTGTGCTGGCCGTCAATCGATCTCCATCCCGTATAGTTGATGTAGATATAGACGAGACCGTTAACGTATATAGATGACGCACGTTTGGGACGTGGCCAGTAGATATTACAGAAAAGAATAGATCTCTCTTTATATGTCCCTTATATTTTTGGATGTGCAGTCGTATATCTATATCGATTACGACTCGTCATTATAGAAAGACTATACATATCCAATCAAATGCGAGACAGAAGCTTCTTTGAATCGATAACATTCAGCGATATCAGAATGTTCTCTCGATTCGCGACGTGCATTCGAATTGAGTCATGTATAGTACGTTTTAATTCGCGTGATGCGCGGGGTACAAAGTGAAACGGGCATGAGTTCTCGACGTGATTGACGGCACGCCTAATTGCCAAACGCTGTTGACTTTCTCACGCCCACTATAGATCGCCGTAGGCTGTGCCTGTACATCACGACCTATTGTGCTGGGTATATATAGAAAAACAATACACCGTTGTCTCTTCACGAACGAGAACGATCGACATATCGCAAAACAAAAGGCTTGGCAGTTGTGTATATTTGATTCGTAAATAGACCGGCGTGAATATACGACAGACTGTTGAACATTAGCCTCGTCTATTGTGTAATCGTCACCGATTGTTGTGTGTGTTATAGATTAATTTTGGACAGCGCTCCGGATGCGTCTCTTTGTTATCTAAACACGCCCCTGTATATATCTACGGTAGATTTTTATATACGGTGAGCTCATCAGTGAAGACATATGTATACGATGATTGAATTGTTTTCTTAATTTTCATGCAAATGACGAGATCGAACCGCCTGTTGCTGCCTAGCAAAAATCACTAAAGTATAATATGGTATAGGCCTATAACGAAATGCATGGGTAGAATTTCGACTACATCGACATCTTGTCGTTTTCCTTCTTCTTTTCGCTACACGATCTATGGATTACACACAATAAAGGGAAAAAAAAGAGCTTATTCGTCTGCGAGGGCTAACAATGCGGTGCATCTTGAACATGCATACATAAGCTCGATGAATTTATTCTTCTCCTCGCATACAGCACGAAGGCCCTTATTATCATACCGAAAATGACGTGCATATATTTCGGACGATAATACACAAATGCCGCCAGCATATTTTCCTTTTTTTCTGAAACATCTTTTGAACTCGACGTTCCAAACTCGCAGCGAAATGAACAATCTAGAAACGGATGACGTCATTCAAGTTTGTCTATTTACCTAAACAACAAGCCGTTGTAGGCTAACTCTCGTGCAACTGATGTGTATAGTAGCCTATATACGAGCCATTACAGAAATGAATTGTGTAATAGCTACTGTTTTGCCTTGTATATAATACGCACATATAGATTGTTTTCCTCTTCATCGTAGATCCAGCATCAGAATGTGAGGACTATATATACACTTTGATTGAGTTACAGTTCAATCACGCAGCACACCGATAGCTATTTGATGTCAATCATGTGTGCACGTAGAAAAATCGCCGTAGCCCTACATTAGAGGGACATGTGGATACATCCATCACGCACACGAATGTTGTGTTCTAATGGGTCAATAACAACCGTTCCATCGGAAAACGTTATTCAGCAAACTTGGTGCGCAAAGACATATTTTTCACACTCTGTGTTATTGTGGGTCTATATATACACGTATAGACACGTAGCGTATTTACGTTAAATACAAATGTTAGGCTAGAAATGTGCTCTATAAGGTGACAGCACTTTCAATTACCTATGCAACGTATAGTTGACGCATTGTTGTGCATACATACGAACAAGATTTGCTGCACCTCTTGTATATAAAGACACAGAGGCACTTGAATTTGAAATTTCCGGGAAATTTAATTATACAGACAACAGTGTCACGTCTGTATGTAATAAAGACAAAGAAGCCTTTGAAACATATAGATCACATTTTTCTTCGGTGTGTCCAGTTACTTCAGTGAACATGTCAACCTATTTTCTATTGAACATCAGATACAAATGTATACATCATTTAATTTCGCGATTTCAGCTTCCAGTTGAGTCGAGGAGGGACCGAAGAAGAAAGACTTTAAATTTTGTTCGAGCTCTTTTCATCGTGCACAATCGATGGTTGAATTCAATCATCTCACAAAGTACGAGACGTGAACTTCTGTATATACATCATTTAAGGGCATCCAGCACTATATAGATGTACATGTATACAACTCATATGCAAAATGCTGCGCACGCCCCCCAAAATATATGGCGACCATTTAACATCCTATCGACACATAGTCTACCCCCCTCCTTCCGCTAATGTTTGTATACACGCAGCACGACGTATACACACACAGACTGCCAACATGTGTATAACACAAGTCGTTATATTTGTTTGGTTCTGTTCGCGACGGCAATCTGCTTTAAATTAAAGGCCGAAGAGAACTTAGGGGAATTGATAATTGCGTGTTAGTTATCGTCTACTTGTTAGACTATATATAATACAAGTGTTCCACAAAAGACGAAAGGCGTTTAATTCGACGCTGAGCGGATGAGGGTGACGTGCTGTGATGGACTTGTAGCAGCGAATGTGTGAAACACCCAAAAAATCAGTGGCCGTCCAATTTTTGAAAGCGTTTGAAACGCTCTGCCTTTGGAGCCATGGGCCCACTTTGCATATGCATAATGAATGCAGACTATACGCACATCGTCGTTCACCTCCTCAGCGCGAATAATCGAATCGCAACAGAAATTGTAGGCACGTCCGAGGCCTATACTGCAATCAATCGATTCCAACCCAATGCAGAATCGCCTTTTGCACACAACTTTGCCCCGAAATATTTTTTTTTTGTGAAGGGTATTACACACATCAGCACCTCCTGCTGCACCATTTCTCTTTGTATCGACACTGAGTTATTTATTTAGGAAATAAAAAATAAATAAAAAAGAGGGCGTCAGTTCTAACGACAAAAGCAAATGGAGCGCGAAATTTCTTATTACATTTTGACATAGGGCGTTTTATCCGTCGATTTATATATAGACGATATAACCATTTTCACTTAAAATAATTATCGTATATCGTGTAGTGCTGCTCTTGTGGCCGCTTCTTGTATAGGACATGGTAAAAGAATAATGGCGTGAATGATTGTGTGTAATATATAAACCTTTTGAAATCCAGCAGCACGTTTTTGTGTTGCCGATAGTTTTTATATTGAACGGAGGGAGAGAGACGCCGTTCGATAAAATAAAAAGGTCACTTACTTAATTTTATTTTTTTATTTAAAACCCATTCGATAGACACGAAGGCTGTACACGTCATACATCAAACGGGACAAACGCGACCACGCCCTTTAATGCGGTTAATAGACCAGCAATAATAAACCGCATGAATAATGCCGTCCCCTGTTTTGCTAATGTGCAACAATACGATACGGTTCATCCACAACAATAAGAAATGATTTTCTAAATGTAATTCCCTTTTATATGTAATACATAGTCTTAAATATTGATATAGACATATTATCAGCCTATATAGCTATAAAAGTATAAGACTTTACAGAATTTTTTGATTGTAGCGGTTCATCCATCCGCCAAATAGCTGACGGCCACGCCTATGGAGTCCATTAATTTCACTCCATATTTCAAAAAGGGAAGTACAGTCTTTTGTTCGACACTTTTTTCCCCCTCTTTCTCTGTATAATACAGCAGCAGACACATCAGGGGCTATATACTGGAAGAGCCTTTGTATTTAAATAGAGGCCTTCAATAATGAAAACCCAAACACAGCACACAAAACACGGTTTTTTTAATGCAAACATCGACGCTAAATGCAAATCGTTTTGAATAGATGTCCGTAAATCACTGCAATTCTCGCTATGAATAAATCTAGTCGGCTTTAATAATTATTTTATTTTTTTACACACGTTCACACACAAATGCCAAACGCCGTTTTGATGTGCAGAATAAAGGGCGAGGAAAAGAAACATTTTTCTCTGTTTTAGACTATACATAATACATCACCTCTGTTTGCTTTACGAATAGAGTTGTTTTTTTTAAATAGAGCTGCTATTATTACATCCAATAGCACATAACATATGTGTGTGTGAGGCTCTTATTTATCCATTATTCTTTCCTGCACACTCTTTAACGTAACATATCCTTTTTGTAAACAAAGTATATGAAATTAAGAAAGCCAATATCCATCACTAGCAGCTGATGCGTTTGATGTCCCATTTTAAATATGTAAATTATACGTTGAAAAAGAGAACTCGTTTACAGTCTAAGATGTTATCTATTATACGACAATAGGAAATCAATTAAGTACGTGTAAGCCTATATGGCGTATATATATGCCTTCAAAACTACGCCGATTATAGAGAGGGAGTGAAGCCATCAAATCAGAGCTGTCAGCTGTACATTATCCGCTTTCGTTTTGACAATACGATCAATCGAAAATCCCCCATTTTCGATTATAAGGTCACAAATGATATATCCTTTCCCCTTTATATATAGGTGCCTCACATCAATAAGTATATACGTCAGTCTATACAACACGCGCATGTTCCACAGCAGCACGTTTTCAACTGTCTTCTAAAATGCAATCACACAAAACTTGACCGACTTATTCAATGAAAAATTTGTCTAACCTTTAACCGCTTTCCTTCATCGTTTATATCTTTAATTACATACCAATCGATACCACTTTAAATCCTAGAAAGAATGGCAATCGCTGACATATAAGACGAGAAAACCCTTTCACAGTTCCATTGGCGAGTCTCATTCACCACGTTCTTCGTCTGACGTAATGGCCATTGATCCTCGTCTGTGTCTCCAATGTGTCCTTCACTTGAATTCCATCCAAAACAATCAGAGTGTGTATATAGATATATAGAAATACACAACACGGATGCACTTAAACGGAAGCTAAAAATGACTGGCCCCTATAAACAAAAGAGAGACTATACATATAGCCGGACCACTTACATCGAGCAGCAGCTGGTCAAATACTAATGCCAGCGTCACGATTATTGTACTTGTTATAGCTCGGTGCTCCTCGGTGCGTTCACGCGTCAAGGGTCACGATCGTGCACGCTACATACACTTGCACTCTTCCTATATACATTTATCCTCATCTATATTATATAATGTCTAAATCTAAGTAAAAGAGTCTATTTTAAATTAAGGGGGTTTGTTTCCCTGCTGTGTGTTGTGAATTGGAAATGGGATTCATGCACAGCAGGAAAGGGAAAAGTTTGATGCTGACGACGTTTTTCGAATGGATAAAACAACTCAAATGGCAACACGTGCTGATGCCACTTTGGATTTTTCACACGCGAGAAAGGCGACACAGCGTATGTAACGTTTTGACTCGGCTCTTCTCTTCCCACTGCCACGCCCTTTATGCATTTATTCGCACAGAAAAGTTGAGCTGTTTAAATGTTTTAGACGCACTGCCTGCTGCCATGTATATCGTATAGATTGAAAGTGGCCGTTTCGTTTCTGAAGAGCGGATGCCACTATAAAAAAAAGTGTCCGGCATATATAAATATTTATTGCGTTTTGTTCGTGACTCGGTATGTGTAAAAATTGGGGTCACATATTCTTATCCACTGGTTGTCCATCCGCAAATTTCGGGGTAAAGGAAATGGAGGGGGGGACGTATATATGAAAAATTGATTATTCTTATTTAGGACATGGCCAGTTCATCGTCGTGGCCAATGTCTTACGTCACGCAACGTTTGATCGATATATTCTTGTTCATGCTCAAATATGTTACGTTCTTAAAGTATATTTAAACAGTTCAAATTCTACCTATAATCATTATATACTCGACCAAAAAGAAGGGGCTTTCAATTGGTAGTGCCATTTTCGTGAATTTCCAAACAGCCCAGGAAATGATGGGCAAATGAACGTTGGCGAAACTATATATAGGCACACAACGTGTTTTTATTGAAGTGTACAAGTTGGTTCGACTCGGAGTTTCGTATAGTTCGATCGTCGTCATGATTCTGATGATTTTTTGGACACCAACAACCGGAAATGGAGAACGAGAATCGTCGAACGACGCCCTCCTTTAAGCTGTTGGCTGATTGACACAACTCTGAACGTTGTGCTACGTCTATACACGTAAACGCACATAAATAAGGAAGCATTAACAATTTTATTTTTTCTTTTTTTTTTTGACGAATTGATTGTACATATACGCGATGGTTCAGCCAAGGTGTTCACTCCCAATCGATTCTATCGACATAAACTCCCATATACACAGCATGTATTTAGTTTCAAGGGGAAATGGCTTTCAAATTAAGGATCGCGTATACCCAATAAACCCAGACATGTATAGACGAACAAAGAATCTCGTTTCATCATTTCGGCGGGGTCTTTTATATTTAATCGAACTCTTCCTCCCCTTTCTTCTCCCCCCGCCATTAAAACTCGTATGCCTCTTTTACCTTAATTTTGGTAGTGACAAAGACAAAAGGCAGAGACAGAAAAAAAACAAATGACAAACGGCCTGTGGCGGTGCAAAAGAAAAGAAAAACGCGGGGGGTTGGGCTATATAAACGGCAAGTGCCAACGAGTTAGACGTCAGGTTGTCAGCGGAGATTGAAAGGTCAACAACTGAACTGTTTAATTACACGCTTTGTGTGTGCGTTAGTCCCTCTGCTAGTTCGCGTTTGCCGTTGTTGCCCAGGCAGCTGCAGCATAGTTTCTACTCTGACGAATTCCACCTTGCGTCTCTTGATCTTTCGTCATAATGGGTATGTAATTAATTAGTTCAAACATGTCTGTGTGTTGATTGCTTTTCTCACATGCCGAAATTTGTGAATGCCAATTCTATTTTTTAATTGTGTGTATTTATAAATGTTGTTAAAAGTTTGCAGTGTGATCGTCTTGGCCACGTTGATGCAGTTGGTAGTGGCTGATGTCTACTACCCCACTGCACCTACCCCGAGTCCTGTAACAACAACGATGGCGACTACGACCACGACATTGCCGCCCGACGTGACCACGACGGTACCCCACGTCATTCTGATGAATGCATTGATGGATAACATGAGGCACATCATGTCCATGTATCCATCGCTTCCGCACATGAATGGGCCTGCTGGATATCCTGTAGTGCCAAACTATCCACCAATGGGCAATCATTATTACGAGGCCACTACACCTGTTGCTCCGCCCATGCCCGCCTACAACTACGCGCCTCCGGTTTACGGTGGAATGCCCTCAGCTCCCGTTAACTATGGAGCTACCGGTTATGGAACTACTTACGTCACGACAGCCCAACCTGCCCATTACGGTGTTCTGAATAACAATTATGGCTCGTCGTACGGGTCTTTCGGTCCGTCCAACATCTACGGCATCGGTTCGCGACCTTCGGCTACCTACTACGGCAATGGATATCAACAACAGATGCCGTACAATTACAATAACGCTGGTTATTACAATCAACCGTCTTATCCGATGAATATTGCATATCACGGTCCTGCATGGTAGAACACTCGTCTACCTATCGAATAGGAAAAAATCAGTGCAATTTTGTTTGTTTTTTTTCTCTCCACTGTAATTTGTTATACAACGGTGTCTTTAGTTTCAATTATTCCAAGCCAAAAAGGAAATGCATATTTATTTAGAACAATAAAAAAAAATACGAATTAATGACTACTCGCATTTTGCCCACTTTTCTTCTTCTTCTGGCTGCAAGGATGAATTCGGAAGCCTCAACCAAGTCTGAATTCGATATCTGAAAATTGAGGGAAAAAGAAAAATAATAGAAATAAAGGGCTGTAAATAAAAGAGGCTGATGTTGAGTCGTGCGGTAGTAATGACATCATCATTATATTTCTATTGGTTTCTCGCGGCTGCTGGAGCGTTCACTCGTCGATAACAACCTCATCAGCTGTACTAAACTAACCGGGGGCGGTCATGTTCGATTAACAACTCTTTTCGTTCAAATAAACAAAATACATGCGTTCTTTATATAGAATACAAATCAACATGGATACACGTTATATAGTTTATTATTACCTTGCGATCCTGTCATCATTTTTTTTTTCACTCAAAATCCTGGCCGTGATTGTGCAATTAACAAGAGTATAGGTCTATATGTATTGACGGGGGACTGTCTCTAACAGCACGGATCAATAACAATATGTAAACGAGAACAAATGGCTGATGGCGAGATCGAGTGGTTTGTTTTGTCCGACATGCTGTGGCAAGCAGCCAAAAGCGAGAGCTAATAAAAAAAAAAGAAAGAAATCCAATAAAATAGAGATGCATTAAAATGGGCTGCAGATAAATAATATACATAGCAGCTGTGGCATTTATGGATGCCGATTGAATAGATCCCTATATAGCTGTGCTGCTGTGCGTCGTTCCATCTTTTTGTCGACTAAAAAAATCAAAAATAAATCGCAGATTTTTGTTATTTTAGGTACATATGGTATATGTGATGTTGCATTGGTGTAGAGGGAAAACAACATAAGCGTATATATATATATCGTATATATACTTATCGATTTCGATGATTGCTTCGCCAGTTGTGGACGAACGGCTGTTATACACACACACATCGAGACTGCATAACTATGTATACAGCATGATGTTCTATATAGGAAAAGAAAGGAGCTGCTTATGAGCGTTCGTATCAAAAGGGACCGTCAAGTGCGTGAGTTTCACGAGAAACGGATGCGCAGCAGCCATAGGGTCTAATCAATTCAGAAATAAAGACAAGTGAATAAGAGATATTAGTCTTGCCTTTGTGGTTATCTACATTAAAGAATAACAAAAGGGAACTCAAATGAAATTTCTACTTTCATTGCATTAAATGTTGAAAGCCCTTTGGTCAAGACATTTCTAAACAAAATCCGGTTGATGTTTAACGTTTATATAAGCAATTTCACCAAATAGATCCACTATAAAGTAAAATATACATAGCCTACAGGTGGGTAATTAGATACGTTGCAGTCTACAGAAATTGATTTTAAAATAAAGAGAGAGAAAGAAAAAAAAAATGGTTAGTGCGTGGGTCCGGGTTGTTTCATTGCTCCGCATATATCGATTATTGTATTTTAGGAGCTGGCGGACTTAGTCACGATGTATGCAAAAAGGATATATATACGTCAAAACGGTTCGCATATATCCCATCGTCCGTGAACAACGGGAATTAGTGGCATGGGTGATGTGTATATAGTATAAAGAATGAAGGCTACAATCGACAAGAAAGAGGGTATATACCCATCACATTGGGTTTGAAGCGAATGTTCTATAATCTCTTGTCACTACCGATAATCAGCATACAGTCAAATGGTTTCTTTTCCATATAGGATTAAAATCGATGTCGTTCCGTGCACACTATATATACAAGTCAAAACATCGAACAAAAGGAACATCAACCGGAAGAAAAACTGCGCACAAAGCAAAAAACAACAATTTTAATATGTAGACTACATTTTATGATTTGCATGTCATCAGCTGAGCTCATGTGGTTTCAACGTTTAATATATGTACGATGTAGTGCATCTCGTTATGGTTTTCCAGGTTACATTTTTCAGACTTGTCCGTGTTGGCCAATTTGCCTGTGGCAAGTGAAACGTGTTTGTGCATGTCAAAATGAGCGCGTTGAGTGTTTGAACTAATCGATTTTTTTTTCATTTTCATTTTTTGTTTTTGTTTTTTCAAACACCTGAAAGCCAGTAGTCGAATATGGGGAAGTCGACCAACGCCCGATCAATGATTAGGATCCCAAAACCCAAACCAATAAATTTTTCTCAAAATTGAATTCGTTAACCAGAAACAAGAGAAACTATGCGATTTCTAATATGCTCCAGTTTTTAAGTAATCGATCTTTATGAGATGGTCTTGCGTTTGTAATAATTTTTTTTATGACAGACATCTAGAGTCGGAATGCAGGCGGTTACATAATGCTCTAGGCTGTATAACATATTACAGACAGGCATCATAACCGGATCAAACAGAAAGTGCACCACTTTGCAATAAAGAGAATTTATGCTTCAAAAACGTTTGTCGTTTGTCTATAATGAAAGGATATAGCATATTTACTCGTGTACTAGTCTACTACTACTATTTTAAGTATCTTTTTTCAAAATCAGGTATCATTTAAGGATACCAAATTTTTTCAGTAGCTTTTTCCTACTCAATGACCCTTAATTAAGTATTCAGTCGCTGCTGCGTATCTAAAAAAAAAAAAAAAAATCGAAAACCGGCTGAGTTTTTAGGAAAGCAGGAAGTCTTCGATATATATCAGCTGGTCTACCCCATTTCGAACATCGCTGCTGTGTAGAGCTCCATATGTGAAAACTCCTGCGGCATTACAATGCGTGTTGCACTGTTGCTATCCAAACGTCTTTCTCTTGTTCGTGTTATTAACAGGCATGAGTCACAGAACCGAGAGCATCGTGGGCAAACGGTCATTGTCTCTTCAACTGCGGACGACAACACATCATCATGACCAATTTTCTTGCGGAAATTTTACACGTTTTACAGCCGTGGACCCCTCATCTTGTTTTCGGTTCAATCATTTTGTTCGTACTCCAAAAATACGGAGTTTCTCACGTCCAACCATGGTGAGGTTTATTGAACTATTTCTAACTAAACTCGGTATATTTCAAAAGATTGTTTGTTCAAAAAATAGGTTTTTTGCCAAAATATACAATCCATATGGCAAGCCAAATGTACCGGCCGAATCGTATGATGATCCGCGCGCGAATATCATGATAATTTTCGAATTGATGATATAGTTTTGGACTTGATGATGTCTCTGTCGCCTAAGGGGTGTCTGCAGCTCACAGATAGGAATCCTGCTAGCTCTACGCCAGAATACCACCGCTGGGCGGGGAAACCTGCAACTTGTGGGTATTATCGTACTTATATTTCCAAAAACTACTTGCTTGCCACAAAAAAAATTTTACTAATTAGTAATGTGACTGATTCGGGGATTGGGAGCATATTCGCGAGTATAAATACTCGTGGGTGCTATTCTTTCAACATTTGCTGACCCTCACGATTCATGGATACGTCTTTCGCTGCAGTTTGACCAATAGGAGCGATGAACTCATCAAAGCCAATAAATGCGGTTTCTCCAGTGTTGAACAGCAACGGTTCCGCACTCCTTTGGGGCCAGGAATTGATAAGCTGGCCATCTTTCATAGCGCCCATGCTAAAGGAATTGCCATGAAGTAAAATAAAAAAACATTTGCGTTGACCAATGTATAATCTCCTCTTGTCCATTTGTTGAAATTTATTTTTCCAATGAAATGTAGAATAGGCTGTAGATTGCGAATAGTTTTAACAACGTCCGCATATATAAAAAAATAAAAAAGCATATATATAAATAAAGCATATATAAAATGCTAATCTTATTACCTTAAAGAAAAAAGAGAGTTAAATTGGCAGAGCAGACCAAAAAAAAAGAAAAGTAAATAACTGAAGTACTTTTTTTTGTTTGTTTTAATTATTGAAACCAGTCCAAACTTGTTTGGTCGTGTCACTCTTGCTGCAAGTGTTCGTGCAAACGAGTGTGTTTTGTTCAAAAGAGCATTACGAAACTTTGTTGTTAGTGCCAGGTACAGACAGGTTTGAAACTAGATTTTACAAAGGTTTGCCAAAACGAATAACATGGTCTACCCCAAACGCAGATACTTTACAACAAAACCGGCATAACCACCTAGTGTTATTCTATTTTTTTTTTATTATATAATTTTATGCAGGTCAACTTTAATTCGGGCTTCCGTCATCTAAAACTTCTTTCTCTTGTTCTTGTTTAAACCCGTTTGATTTTCGGTTCTTATAGAGCATTGAACGAACGCAAACGGTCACTGCACCTTCAACTGCGACCGACTACACATCATGTCGAATTTTCTTACGGAAATCTTCTATGTTTTGCAACCGTGGATTCCTCATCTTCTTTTCGTTTCAATCGTTTTGTTTGTATTTCAAAAGTACGGCGGTTCTCACATTCAACCATGGTAAGATTATGTAACTAGGCTGTGTTACATCATTTTTCTTTTTGTTTTTGTTTCACGGTTCACACTAATGTTTTAAACCCAAACAAAAAAATAGGTTCTTTTCCAAAGTGTACAGTCCATCGCTATCCAATTATCACGTCAAGTTGCGCTCAATGAAACAACAACATTTCGATTCGATGAAGGATCAGATTTCAGCCGATCCGATACTAAGGAAAAAAGGCGCCCTAAGGATACTGGAAATCGGTCCTGGACCAGGATTCAATTTCGAATTTTATCCAGCCAAGAGTGAACTGACTGTCGTAGAAGTCAACCCGTTTTTCGAGGACCAGTTTTTCAAGAAACAAGCAGAACATCCGCACATCAAAATGGATCGTTTCGTCGTCGGATTCGCCGAAAATATGAAAGGTGTTCCAGACAACAGCATCGACATCGTCGTATCGACAATGGTCCTCTGTTCCGTCCGAAGTATTGAAGGTGCCCTGCAAGAAATTCGTCGTGTCTTAGCTCCGGTATATATAACATAAGCTTTCTAATTTCTTAAAATAAAAAATAAAATTATTAAATTGATTGAATTATACCATACATTGTATATTATGTACAGGGTGGCAAATATTATTATTGGGAGCACATTCGCGAGTATAAATACTTTTGGGTGCTGTTCGTCCAACATTTGCTTTCCTACACGGTTTACGACCTAATCTTTGGCTGCCGTTTGAACCGCAAGAGCGATGAAGTAATCAAAGCCAATAAATGCGGTTTCTCCAGTATTGAGCAGCAACGCTTCCGCACTCCGTTGGAACCAGGTTTCGATCAACTGTGCGTCTTTCATAGCGCCCACGTCAAAGGAATCGCTACCAAGTGAAATGTAACAAAACTTTGCGCGATTGTTGTGCCCTACTGAATTGTAATCACTCGTATCAGATCATTGTTAAATTAGTCTTAAACATTAGAAATTATTGGTGTCCTGAATACAACACAATTGTATTTCGTATCGCAACACAAGATTGACTAGTCGAATTGAGTATAGCATTTTATTCATTGTCGTCATTTTATATCGACGCGTAGGCTTGGCCTATTTTACATACAGTACCCGCCCTTAGTATCC